>NC_042522.1:19928607-19994091 GCF_900963305.1 Echeneis naucrates
GACTGCGGTGAGGCACCATGAGAGCTCGCCGCTGATTGGTGAGCAGAGGTAGGAGGCGGGACGAGGAAAGGCTGAGAGAGCAGCGGGGGAGGGAGAGGTGAGCTCCTGGAGGAGGCGGTGAGGGGTGAGGAGGTGGGGGTGTCGGAGGTGGAGGACGGCGTGGAGGGTCCCGGGGTGACAGCGCTGCGGCTCAGGGGGTGGGGCGTCCGGTGGGGTTTGGTGGTGAGGGACAGCGGCTGCAGCTGCTCGGCGTATGGCGATGTGTGTCCGCCGTAGGAGGAGTGTGTGTGCTCGGTGTGCGTCGGTGCCGGAGCAGCGGGCGAGGCCAGCGCCGTGGTGGGCGTTGCTGGGGAGTCCAGGGAGGAGGCGGGGCTAGCCTGGGAGAGGTGCGTATGTGTCAGGTGGGACATGGTGTGTGTCTGTGTTAGTGGAGGGCGGGTGTGTGTGTGTGCAGTCTGTGTGTGAGGCTGTGTGAGCAGAGGGTGTGTGTGTGACGTCTCCTCCAGGGCAGATGGGACACAAGGTCGTTTTAGCTGCGGAGAGAAATCCTCCGCTGCTGCAGGAACTGAGGAACAAACAAACACACACAGACGCAATCAGGTCAGTGTGTTTTCTGGCGTTGTGGCCACAAACATGTCCATTTATGACTAAGTGAGCTGGGACATTTTCCCATAGAGTTCAAGCTACCGTTGTGGTTCCTATGAGGTAAATATTACGGTGTGTGTTCTCAGGTGTTTGGTTTTAGAGCTTCACTGTTTTGGTCTCTCTTGTCCAAACAGTCACACTCACCTTCAAGTTTAGTTTCACTCTTTGTTCTCTTCCTCTTCTTCTTTTTACCCTGAACAGAAACTAACACATTAGGCCTCTGTTGTCTCTCTCTCTCACTCACACACACACAGTTCAGATGTAAATGCGCGACAGTCTCAGTTGTGCGTCTGCAGGATGGACTCACATAGTTGTCTCTGGCCGACCAGCCCGGGTACAGCTTGGAGTGGAGGAGTCTCTCTTTACGAGCCAGCTCATAATATTTGGCCTGTTCCTCTTTGGACAGAGAGTGCCACTGTGGAGACACACAACAACACACAGTTACACACACTGGCATGCCAAACATACACATATGATCGAAGTGTTCCTGATCCAGTGGTGATCAGTGAACATCAGGGAATCGAACACTGACCCTCTGTCCCAGGATCTGGTTGATGGTGGCGCTCTCCTTCACCTTGCACTGAGCCACCACTTTGGGCCTCTCCTCCCTCATGTACAGCATGAAGGCATTCAGTGGTTTTTTGATGTGAGGCTTCTTCTCATCCTCCTTCTCCTGCTGAGTGTCAGGCATCGACTTCCTGCAGAAAGAGCGAGGGGCGGAGTTTAAAACTGCGGTTTATTAGAAACAGGAATCAGGATTTCGGCGGCCGACGGTTACCCTGGCTGACTGCTGCAGCCTGGCTCCTGCTTCACTGCTGTGGGAACGATGGCCGGGTGGGGGATGGACGACTGGGGCGTCGGCACCAACCGGGGAGAGAAACTGCTGGACACCAGGCTGAACACGTCAACATTATTAAGATTTCATCCCACAGATGTGTTTGGACTGAAGCAGTTTCTGGAGGGAGGGATCTGTTAGTGGGGCTTAGACTCACCTGGACAGAGCAGCAGGTGTGAAGCCGCCAGCGATGGGGTACATGGGCTGCCCCTGCCTGCAGACGGGGTACAAACACACTCAGCTCAAAGACATTGTGTGTTTATTTGTGTTTGTTGTGCATGTTGTACTCACAACCATCCGAGGGGGTGTGAGATCTGAGCCATGCTCCCAGGAGAGACGGGGTAACAGGCAGCATGGGGGGTCCTCGACACACCTGGTCCAGACAGAGACAGATCAGTGTGTGTGTGTTCAGGTCACTGATTAGAGGATCTGATTGGACGACAGGTGAGAGCAGTCTTCTTACCTGCGTCAGGTGAGAAACCAGGGGAGGCCCTCTGGGGGGAGAAGGCCTCTGGACTGTAGGACAACAGGGGGTGTAGGTGGGCCATGTGGGGGTGCTGCACCACAGGGACACTGTTGGACTGAACACACAACAGGTGATTAGTTGAGCTGCAGTGATGTCGTTGTCCACCAGGTGTCAGGACAACAAATCTGCTTCTTTTAACACAAAGAAGAAAACCTGGGTGAAGCTTCAGGCTGATTATTGACAGGAGCTCCTGATTCTTCTCAACATTTTAAACATCTGGACAAATGATCACACATTGGATTTGGCAGCTGTTGTGAGAGCTGTCAGTCATTGTACTGTGTGTGGGGGGGTCTCACCAGATGTGAAGGAGTAGCAGAGTCTCTCATCCCTGATCTTCCAGGGACATCGAGCAGAGGCCACTGAAACTGCAGGTACTGTGGAAGAGGGGGGGGGGGTCAGAGTGACAGTCATCATCACAGTGAATCTACAGTGTTTTCAAACGTGCATCATGACAACATCCTGTCAGCAGATCCACATCTTTATTAGCCGTGCTCAACATTTTTTTTATTAAGAAATGGAAACTTTTTTTTTTTTTAAAAGAGGAGCCTGATCTCAGTACATCATCAGTGAACTCCAAAGACCTGGAAACATCCGAGGGAGCAGGATGTTGCGGTTTCTGCTGATTGAAATCTTATACAGGTGAGACAAGACGGTCCAATGTTGTTCATCTCCTTCATGTTTACATTCTTCCTGCTGAAAGGGTGGCAGCGTCACACACACAGAAATTCGTGTGACAGGAGAACGGTACGTTTTGTATAAAGATAAAATGATACGGCGCTGAAGGAAAACAGAATGAGTGTGTGTGTAGGCTCTGGATTTTGAGTCACACAAAGAGTCCAGAAAGTTTCCCTTGGCCACCCCCACGTACACCCCAAACCACCAGAGTCCCAGTGCTGACCACACTGGTTGGAAACAGGGAACCCCCTCAACTCTCACACTAACAGACACACACAAGGAGGAGGAGGAAAAAAAGAGCCCTTTTCTGCCCATTCATCTGTAAGGTCGTCAACAGATTCACCACTGTGACCCCTGACCCAGAACCAGGGCGCCGCTGTTTTCCTGGTGTTGCACAGAGAAAAGCGACCTTACAGACACTGAAGCAGTGTGGTCAGAAACATGACGAGCAGGTTTCTGGTGACCTTGGTTGGGGTTTGAGATGAGGAGGCGGTTTAGATTCTGATGTTGTGGTGGAGACACTGATTGAACGGAGCTGCCGAAGGGCGCCTGAACGGAGACAGAGTTCTGACCCAGGCTGGTCCAATCAGAGTCAGAAACAGCTCAGAGATTAAGTTTCATTTTTGCCTTTATGGAACTTCCTGTGCTCAGCTTTTCTTTGGTAATTCTGCTTTACAAAGTTTTTATCTAGAAAATAAGGAAAATGATTTTAGATAGTTCTTGTTGAGTCTTTACTGAGTCAGACAGAATCAGATGATTCTGAATGTTCAGCCTGAACAGGGTTTTTAAAACTTAATGTGTAAGTTAAGAGTGAAAACTTTAACAAACGTCCTCAGCCAGCACAACCAGGAACCAGGCAGCCATGTTGAATGTGAAGCTAATCACATTTTCCCCTCTTATCTTCAGCTCATCTTACTCTGCTGCAGACGAGCATGCAAACACGAACACACACACACACACACACACACACACACAGACACACACCTCCCCCTTCTGCTGCTCAAAAGCCACTGACATGTGTGGACCTCGTCAGGACGTACACACAAGCACAGCAGTGTCCATATACAAGAGGACACACACACAGACACACTCCAAAATTGTGCTCTCTAGTAATACAAATACAGCATCACACTCCCCCATCCCATTAGAGGCCAGAGGAAGCTCTGGCTGAGAGTGCTAACTGGATCCAGCTGTTGGAAATACCAAGAACACACACACACACACACACACACACACACACACACACACACACACACACACACACACACACACACACACACACACAGAGCTCATATTCTTCTACATAGTAACAGATGTATTAAAAAAAAAAAAAAAGCCAAAACAATGGAGGGAAGTTTTGACTTGACCAACTCCGAAATGATTGAAACAGATAAATTTAATATCTGATTTACTTCGTCATGGTCCTTTGTGGCTTCTATCTTTGCTCCCACGAAACCACAGTTTCCTCTTAAATACTGAAAGTGTGACGGGGGATTTAGGGGTCGTCATTTTCTGTATCTGAAGTTCACGTTAGATTTTTGGAGTTTAAATTCTCACTGGATCTGCTGTATGGTGTCTGTATGCTCCTGTGTAACAACTAAACAAAACTCTGTACAAATACTATACACATCCTGATGACACACAAACATATATGTGTGTCTGTGTGTGCTGTTTCAGACAGGTCATCTTCTTGGTATTTTAAGACTGTGGAGACAATGTCAAGTAAACAGGGGAATTCTGGGATTGTCCAGCCTGCTGAAAGGAACCAGCTTTACCCAAACAAGAGCTGCCACGTTCTCTCACACACACACACACACACACACACACACACACACACACACAGATAGCGTTTTAGCACAACAGGCTCTATCCTCCTCTTACCATTCACTGCTGCTCAGGTGTGACTCTGGTATGAGGGTAATTGTGTGTTTGTGGCAGTTGGGGGTGGGGGGGGGGCAGGTACAGGCTCTTCAGCTCTCAGTCAACACACACCTGTTGGATCAGCTTTAATGAGTTTATGAAGAGGTCATGTTTTTGAGAAGCTGCTGTGATCGTCCTTTTGCAGGTCAATCAGTTATAAACTGTACCAAGCTCAGCGATTACTGAGGCCTTGTTTGAATAAACTTTATTTTTAAAGTCACTGTTATAAGATTGATCTGTACTGCAATGGTGCTCACTAACGGGAATTTTCCAGTAAGTGGGCTTTAAATCGACCACTCAAAGTGTTTCAGACTACACTGAGATACGCCGACTGGAGGAGACAGGCATCAAACCTCCAACCTTCAGAGGAACGATGGGGTGGGGGTGATCAGACAGGTTGTCCCTGCCTCAGGTATACCAGCACAGTAAAGTACCTGTTTTAGGTTCAGGTAGTGTCCAGCTAACGTTGGCTTGTTTACTTTGACTTGCCTTCAGACTGGCAGGCTCATCCCCTCCCTCCTATAAACACACCTCACACTCTCACTGAGCAGAACACAAGGTCTCCACTGTGTAAAGAGAAATGTGAAGGAGGAGTGCTGGGGGTGTGTGTGTGTGTGTGTGTTGTCTCAAGGCAACAAGCAGTCAATCAGACACTGGAGTGTGTGAAGTCACAGCAGTTTGTTAGGTATAATGAGATGTAACACAAACACACACAGTAGTTGTGCATTAGGACCCTCCAGACGCTGCTAATGACAACAATGACCCGCAAACACAAAGGGGGGGCCTTCACAAAGCTGAGGAATGCAGGTGTTTGTGTTAAATATATCGACAGAAGTCACAGACCTGTGACTTTCATATTAGAGCTGCACAGTTGACTGGAAGATGATCTAAATGATCATTTATGGCTAAGATAAAATATGTCACAACATTGTTGTACATTATTAGCTTTCACTGGGTTTTGGTGCAGAGATGCTCCAATCATTTCAAAAATGAACATCATGTTGATCCTAAATTTTCCCAAAGAGTAGAGTTCAACCTGACCTCTGACTAGAACCAGCAGAGTTGCCCCCTGATGGTCACCGTGGACCAGAATCCAGGTCTAGGTTTACGGTTCAGGTCCGGCTCCGTGGGCAGCCTGTGATAACACCTTCAGCAACAGCTCCTCCAACTTCTTTTCTAAAAACATTTCTCTTGAAATACTCCTCAGCTCCTCACTCTGCCAACAGGGCAGTTTTTAAATGAGCTGCTGCAAGAACCATCACCAGGATCCCTGTAATCCACACTGAGCTCCAAAAAGCTGCGGGTCCTGGTAAATTGAGCAACACGGCGTCAGTCCCAGCAGCTTATCTGCTGCAGAGCGGCGGCCATGATGTGAACTCATTCCTGCAGCAGGAGACAGGCTATGTCCAGGCCTGTCTCACCCTGTCCCATCGCACACCGTCTTATAACAACAGGCTGCTGCGGCCCACACACACAGCTAATCAAATGCAAATGCACAAAAGGTAGCTTTCTAGGTGGTGATGAGTCAGGGATCCAGGTCTCCACGTAAAAAATAATATCCTCAGTGTGAAGCAGCTCCAACCTGTTGCCGTCTGCTGTGAGTCAGGGTTCGAGGGACTCATCGACATGACGTCAAACAGACCAACCCTGCTCAGGCAAAACAAAGCTGCTGATCTCCACTTGAACCGAGTACTTTATTATCGCATTATTATCACCTGTTGTTTGTAGACACCAACAGGTACAGGAGGTCTTTTATTGCTCTGGCTGTTGACTTCCTGATCACCATGTGCCAGGCGAGCAGTTTCTGAGCCCCTCTCCTCTTCCTGCTCCATTTGTGATCGTCTGGAAACAACTTTGACTCTGACATTTTAAGTGTTGCTTCACTTTTCTGTTTTTATTTCATTAAAGCGTCACCCTCCTCTGCTCTGCTGCTTCAGCATCTTCACAGACAACGATGCAACACACTGTTTCCTCCTGGCTGAACTGTTGTTTTGTTCTTTTGATGGAACTTGCAATTATTTTCACCTTCAAAAACTCTGATCATGCCTGGCTGTTAAAAAAATATTCACTTCACAGCAGAAACAGACACCACAGAGGCTTAATGGAGTTTCCTGTCTGGAGCAACGTGGTAGCTGAAAGCTGCAGAGTGCCGGTTCGAGTCCCAGCTGCATGTCCTCCCCCCCTCTGTCCCACTGACTCCAGCCAGATGAATGTGCTCCATTACAGTCATTTAGCCTCCCCAGCGGGTGGTGCAATCACCACTGACAAATTACACCAAGATTCATGCAACCACAAGGCCAATAAACCTGAGCGAATGCAGTTCAATTGCCCCCCATGGTGGTCTGCTAATATGTGTATGTCTTACCGTGCGCGCACTTGGTGTGAGGGCGCCGTTGGTGAGGTAGGGACTACAGAGATTCCCGAGGTCTGGGATCATGAAGAACGGATATCCAACGTACGGCGAGGGCTGAAAGAGGGCGCCATCCTGCTGCCGCCTGAGTGCTGAAAGACATCAGAGCCCGTCACATATGAGAGAATACTGACAGACCTCACACATGAACATCAGCTCTCTCTGATTGGCTGGAGGCCAGATGATGTCATCGGGGTTGTTTTCAATCCTGATTTTGACCTCATCTCTTATTTTTCCGTCAGTAAATCTTCATTTCCAATTTGGTAGAGTCACGAGTGATTATAACCATTTTAGAGCCCCATTAAGGCTTTTCTGTTTTTTCATCTCTTTACATAATCGTGAAAAATCAACTCTAAAGCCTCCAATGCTCTAAATATTTCATTGTCAACATCATTCCATCTATGTTTTGGCACCACAATAAACTCCAGCTGTTCCAAAAGCTTCAGCTGGTCTTGCTCTGGACCTTGAACCAGCCTCTTTTCACTCTCACTTTGCTCAGATTTGGTGGAATCCACTCTCCCCTCTGTCTGCGCAGCCTTTCCTGAGCCACCGGCTGCCACACACCCCCAGAATATTTATTCACACCCACACACTCAACAGACGGCAATTACTGTTTAACTTTTTCATGAAGTCAGAAGTAGCAGAGCATGTAGGTCTGAGGAGAGGCTCATTTTAATTCGCTTGCTGCAGGGCTGGATTTGATTTTCTTACCTTGAACATTTTAAAACATTTGTTTTTCAGAGAACCGTGAAAAACAAAACAACCCTTTAGACAAATATGAAGTGTGCTGCATTTGCTGTCAGGCCTGTGCAGTCTAAAGGTAAACCTTCATGTGGTCTCTGATTAGGAGCCCGGTCTAAGCCCGGTACGGGGAAAGTATCCAAGTCCACCCACTAGAACTCCTTAGAACGAACCGTCAGGACTTCTGGGTCTTTGTGATGTCACAATACGTTCAGCACAAACCCCGCCCACCTGGACCCACCACCCAACTACCCGGGATTCGGTTTATCAGACTGTCTACCTGAACTGCTGGATCTTAATTATAGCAATCAGCCAATCGGTGGCCCAGATCCTCCCTGACTGATACCTGGTTGGCTGTCGGAGGTATAAAAGTCCACCCTGACGGATTTGACTGTAAAAACCACAAACACGTCTCCTGCTGGAGGTCAAAGTTCAGGTGAAACACCGGAGGAGTTCTGGGCCTTGAATGAGACAAAGCACAGACCTTCTTCGAACAGCTGACCGTGTCTGATCCGGCTCTCCTGATCCGGATTGGGCTTCGGCCGTCTGTCTGCCTGCATGCATGTAAATGAACACAAACACACAAATGTAAACAAACTCAGACGGGAGCATCGGGCATGATTGTGCACTCACACCGACACAACCCGAACCGGGACGCCGGAGAAAAGTTGGTTTCTGGCCCCGGTGCTGGAAAACTCACCTCCGAGTCGGAGCCGCTGTTGGTCTCGGACTCGTTGACCAGGGAGGACTTGACCTCGTCCAGGTCCCTGTCGGAGGACACGTTCCTCTTCTCCTCCTGCTCCCCTTCGTCCTTAAAGGCGATCAGCTCATCGTTGGCCCCCAGGTCGTCTCCGTCTCCGCCGTTTAGCTGCGGCATGTTCGGCCGTTAGCTGCAGCGGCTAACGTTACAGCGTCACTTCAGACCGAACTTACAGTTTGTGTTAAAACTGACAAAACGGCCGACAGCTCCGGGAAACCTCTCACAAAGCCCCGGGCCACCGTTAGCCGTGTCCCCGACACACCGCAGGCAGCGTTGGCGGTAAGCGGAGTGATGTTTTTGGCCCCTTTTGACGAAAAAACACCCAAAAACAAAAAACAACAACAACAACAACAAAAAAAAAAAACTAGCTAACGAGCTAAGCTAGCTAGCTGCCTGCTGCGTTCACGAACGCTTTCGGCTTCTGGCGTCAAATTCCTGCGGTGTGGAAGTCCTCCTTCAGCCCGATCCCACCCGAACAGGAGTCCGTGCATTTAGGATTAAAGCTCCGGACGGTCAGAAAAGGTCCGTAACAGCCGCTCCGGACCCGCTGGGTGCCGCCGACAGAGGGGGGAACCGAGGGGCGTCGTGTCCGTCCGCACCGACCGAAAAGTTTCCGTCCCGCTCGGAGCAGTTGGTCCGCCGGAGAAGTGCAGGCTGCCGCTGCGGGTTAATCCTACATCCTTATTCCGGATTAAAACGATCATAATCCCCCATCCGACGCTGCTCTAAAGTGGCCGTTTCCGCATGTCGAGCCGTGAGCCGCTTCTCTGGAGGTGGAGGCGGAGGCGGAGGCGTGGGAACCCGACGGGCTGCTCAAGTGGACTGGAAGGAGCGGAGCGTCGGGGCACGGACACCCGGGGGACCGGCACCGATCCCCGGTCAGATCACACCGCTCTCCTCGGCTGGAGCCGCCTCCTGATGGACTGATGGACCGATCCCAGATCAGCACACAACAGGTTGGTCCCATTCGTCTGCCGAGGAGGGAGGAAAGGAAGGAAGGAAGGAAGGAAGGAGGAGTTAGATGGAGACAAGGGGGCGAGCTCACAGCTTAAAGGAGCAGTCCGACACTTTTCTGACAAAGTTAAAATACAGCTGAAAGGAAAAACAACAACATGTTTGTGTCAACACAAATTAACTGATTCACACAACATATTTCTTTCAGTTCTACCTGTTTATTAATTCAATATATGTAATAATTACTGTCAGAAACTTAAACATTATATTAATAAGTGACTGTGAGGAACACTTTATGTTCTCACGTAAGAAATCACTGTGTTTGATGTCAGCTTGATCTTAATCTCTGATTGTTTCGGCATTATCTGATGAGTCAGGTGATCTGCTCAGGAGGAAATAAATGAGTCTGAAACGTTTTTTCCATTTGCACAAAATAGTACAACAGCAGCACACACACACACACGCACGCACATCGTTGCTTCCACTTGCAACTGAATAATAAGTTCCCTGTGGAGGAGAACCTGGAGGTCATTAGTACCCGAGGCCTCATCAGCCTCCCTCTGAGTCTTTGTGTTGGTCCAGAGTCCTCTTTGTTCGGCTCGGCCTCCTGAAACAGCATGTTTATATTCCACTGTGGAGACAGTCGCCATTTTTTTATCAACAAACTTGTGGAAAAGTTTGGAAAAGTAACTTTGGTGTAAACAAGCCGAGTTGACATAATGAGGGGTCAGTGTGCTGCCACCGCGGGGGCGTAGTTTCAGGAGACAGTCCAATTGGAGCGTATAGTGGGGGGGGGGGTAGAAGAAATAGACCTGTGTTGTTGTTGTTCAGGTTGTATGAACATTAACAGTTGTTGTGTTGATGAAATCTTAAACAGCATCATGCTGACGTGGTCTCAGGACTGAACCTGTGAACTTCCACCATCAGACTCTACAGCAACACTTCCTTCACCCAACAGAACAAACAGAATCTAACGACAATCGAGTTTCTCTGGAAACGTTTATTTAAACAAGTCAGGATCATGAAGGTTGTTCAACATGAGGGCTGGTTCCCTCCAGCTGTCACATATTCATCCTTCCACTTTGACCGTATTTGAGTTTCCTCCATTAAAACACACAAGGCGCACACTTGACTTCCTTGGAAACAAAAGAGGGATTTCCTCCCCATCGACAGACTCTCGAACCTCGAACACACACCCAGGACTGAACCAGACCAAGCAGGGTCAGCCACACATCACACACAGGAGGTTACAGCTGAAACTGTATTCAGTCTCTGCCCAAGTCCCACCAAACTTTGTGGGGGGGTTCAGGATCTTCACAGTCTGGACCTGAGCCACAGACTGAGCCCTCTCTGTGATCCCCTCCTGCTGATCTGCACAGCTGCTGCTGTGTTCAGAGTACAATGGCTGTTTCAGAGTCCAGCCACAGTTATATTTCATTACTCTCAATCACCCTGACAGGCCTGCAGCGCTCTGACGGACCTGATGGATTCTTTCAGCTGAAACCTCCTCTGACAGAAATCAACTGCGAACACTTGTAGGTTTCAGGTTCGTCGCCCCTTTTCCTGCTCGTAATGGTGGAAATGAAACTGGAGACCTGGGCGTATTCCTCACAGCAGATGTGCTCGTTCTGCCTCGGTCTGAGTCTGAGCGGAGACAAAGAACTCACAAGGTCCTGAGTGGGATTTTAGCTGCAGGTACAATACATGGAGAAATATTAAAATGAACATTTTGGGAAATGTAGCAGATCCAGAATCTAAACCATAGACTGTTTGATTTCCCTTCATAAACCAATAAATGCTCCCGTCTTAACGATGACATTATTGTTATATAGATAAATTATCATTGTACTGCCCAACATCTTTAAGGCTGTTGTTGATTGACACAGATTGAAAAGCAAAACAATCTTCCTCCAGTGAATTATATAAAAAAATCCAAATAAGTTATTAATTTTCTGTCTGTCGACTAATCGTTTCAGTTTATGGCATCAGTGGACCTGGACTCCAGTCTAAACCTTAATCCTATCTAATGACCTACAGGTCAGGTTGTATTGAAGTCAATGGGAAAATGATTTATCAGCTCAGTGATGAGTTTGTGGTCTCAGTCTCTAGTTTTTTTTTACCTCAGGGACATCTTAATGGTTTTTTTGTTTCTTGTTCTGCTGACGGTCTAACTGTTTCTTAGTTTCTGTCTTCGAAGAGTATTTTTTGTTTCAACTCCTTTAACTCCTGGTGGAGTCATTTCTTCTCAGAGAGTCTGATCTTTCTACCCTGAAAAACACGGAACAGTTTTAGAATGTTTAAATGTTTTCACAGATATGGTCTGTATCAAGCCAAGCTGGTCTGACTGGTCCTGGTTTTCATGCTATCAGATTACATGCAGCAGGTGGAGTCACCTTACAGCAGCACGTTTACTTGACTTTAAACCCAGAGCCTGAACGCCCCACAGTCACCAACATGTCAGAGCAGAAACTTCAGCAGAGACAAGATCATGATGATGATGATGATGTTTGGCTTCATCCTGTGTGAGGAGAACAATGTAGTGGTTTGTGTGTGTGTGTGGTGTGTGTTTACACAGCTCATTACAGCCCAGAAACAGAGAGGAAATGAGACACCATAAAAGCCAATCTCACTGTGTAACCCCCCCGCTGGAGGAGACCTGCAGCTGATTTATAAACTCCATCAGAAACGCCTTGTCGGAGGACGTCCTGACGTCTGTGCTGCACTCAGTGTCATTGAACGTGAACTGAACGTGAGATGGTTGAGGCCTGAGGTCATTGACAGGTCTCTGCTGCAGGGAGACAGCTGGACCTGCACCTGGAGCTCGGCAGGAGCGTCCTCCGAGATGTCGGCCGTCACGGATCACACCGACTTTTCCCCTCACTCTTTAATTACACAGCAAAAAAAGTAAAAGGCACAGCTGTCTTCATTCTTTTATTTCCTCTGAAACACACAGCTGCTCTCCACAGAACTGAAGGAAACAACAAGAAGTCACTATTTAAACACACAGAGCAGAGGTGTAAAAGAGCCTGTTAATGTTACCTGTGACAGCTGAACAGATAAGGAGGGAGCAGGATGGGCGGGGGAGTTGTTGCTAAAGAGTTGACAAGTGGGAGAATAGGGGATGGGGGGCAGGTTTGTAGCCCCAGGGGGCAATTTGCTCATGCGCCTCAGTCCATCAATCACCCATTCATTTCCCAACAGGATCGTCTGCCAGCCCTGTGTGTGTGTGTGTGTGTGTGAAGGAAAACACTATGTAATTAAATTTATGTAAACAAGTAGAGTAACAGTGGAAAATTGGATTAAGCCCGAGGAGCTAGTAGAGTTAAAGTGGGTGGTCCCTTCAGATATTTGTCTGTAGTTAGTTTTACAGAACCTGAAAACACTCGAGTGTGTTTGTGCTCGAGTCCTGAGCAGACAAATAAAGGCACCGTCAGAGTTCTTCTTCCACCTTCAGGTGGCTCACAGCGAGGCTGAGTCCACCAGGTCCAATGGGTCCATGGTCAATAGTCATTTTTGGAAATCCTGCTGGACCTCCTTCCCCCGAGACCTGACCCTGATCCATCCCAGGTTTGGTCCCAGTCCACCCTCGATCCAGATTCTCTAAAGGCTTAAACAGGGCAGTGCCATCGATCAGGGTGGCGTGGAGACAAACAACCAATCACAGAACGGAGCTTCCATCAGTATTAACCATCTGGCCCAAACTAATCCAGGAGGTTGAACCAAGGCAGCTGGTTCAGGTCCCTGGAGTCTGAATCTGAGACAGGCTGACACACTGCAGTGTGAAAAATTCACACAAACAGACACACAGCAGACCTGAGGGCTGAGGTGATGACAATCACACTTTTCATTCTGGTTCGTTATTTACCCCAGAGACTCACAAATCACACGTACACAATGTTATCACTATCAGTGCTCGAGGGGTGATCCACCGAACCAGTTGACACAAAGGCCAACACAACGTGTGTTTTAATGAGACACACACTGTTAACAAGCTGTTTGTTGGGATCACCCAGTGTGTGCATGTATCTTTGAATTTGCGTGTGCTTGTGTGTGTGAGAGGGAGCTAATTTCCACTGTCCCTCCAGGAAGTGAACTCAGATCTTCATGGTAAAGAGGGAGGTTGAGGTGGCTGCTTCATCTGTTCGGATGTAGTTTATTTGCTGTGTTGAAACCCCCCCTGGTGGAGAGAGGAGCGCTCAGGTGGTGAGCTGCTCTGGTCTGGATTCTGTTGGTCGGATTCATGACTGTGGGAATCTGGAGAATGATGGGGTTTCTTTCAGAAACCATCCATCCAGTTTGGTTCCTCAGCCCGAGTCTGGCTCTTATCCTTCCACATCTGGTCTGACTCCAGCTGTTCTCCTTCGGTGGAACATTTTCTGTATCTGCACCAGAGTCGGTCCAGATGTGAAAGCAGAAACTGACCACCAGGCTAAATATGGGCCGGATTTGGGCCAGATCTGGGGCGTAGGATGGAGCCAAAGCTGGGCCTGAAGATTCACAAGTATCAGCCGGATGTGTCTGGTTCTGGTTCTGGTTCTGGAGTGAACTTGGTTGCTTTTTTCTGAGAGTGAGCTGGGAGTTAGCCGAGTTTAGCATCAATACTAAAACACATCAGTTTGGGTTCCCCCTGGCCGACTGTTTTCCTGCTGCACAGATTCAGGTCCCTTTCCCTGCTGCTGATGAAGGCGAGAGCAGCTCGGAGCTGAGTGACGTCTGGCGGAATGTGGTCCATCAGGTTTGGATCGTTCTTCCCCAACCTGTTCGACACTTGGAGGAGAATCTGCTCTGAGAATCAGAAATAGTCAGAGTCTCTGTGTGTCTGCTCTGACACTGTGGACTGTCCTCTGTGAGATCCGCTGGAGCTCCTTCTCTCGATTTGTCCCAGCTCCTGAGGCCAGCCGGTCTGTGTGGGATTACTGGCGGTCTGCCTGGACTGTGAAACCTGGACCAACATGGCAGTGAATCTGAGCAAGAATGGCGCCGCACTCATGGCCGCGTACAGAGAGGTGGTGGACGGCAAGTCGGACACAAACTGGTGAGTTTAATCTTTTTGCGTTTGAGTTAGAAAATTCACTTCCTGGTTGACTGAAGCCTGAACCACACCTCAACAACACTTCTGTGATTGTCTCTGCAGGGTGTTGTTCACCTATGAAGGGAACAGTAATGAAATCCGGCTGGCAGAAAAGGGAGGTAAGAGCTGACTGAGGCTTCAATTGAATGTTAAATCTGCACTTTATCTCACATTCAGAGCTCACAACTTCCTCTTCACTTGAAGTTAAAGCAACTCATGCTTGTGCATTTCATTCTTTTCTGTTCAGGTTTAAGATTCTGTACATGATAATTTCTTCTCCCAGACCACGATCATTTCAGATCAAAATAAACCTACTCAGCCAAACATCAAACTTCACTTCAGCAGAAGAACCAGAAACACGAGTCCAGCTGGGCTCTGAAGCAGCTTGTAGGGCTTTCTTGGCTGGGTCCACAGTCAGACTTAGATTTGGACTGATCCACTAGGACTGCACAAACACAAAACCTCCTGAATTTTACTGTAGCTGCCCAGACCCCTCTGAAGGGTCAAAGGTCGGTGATCCCTGAAAGTACTGTGTGTGTGTGTGTGTGTGTGTGTGTAGATGGTGGACTGGAGGAGATGGTGGACGAGCTCAGCAGCGGGAAAGTGATGTACGCCTTCTGTCGTGTACCAGATCCAAACTCTGGTCTGTCTAAATATGTCATCATAAACTGGGTGAGACAGACACACACAAACACACAAACACACACACACACACACACACTTCACCTGTGTTCGTCCTTTGTGTGATCATTCATGTCCACACAGACAGGTGAAGGTGTGAAGGACTCTCGTAAAGGAATGTGTGCGAACCACGTGAGCTCCATGGCCAATTTCCTGAAGGTCAGTCTGATTCATATGCTTTGGGGGGAGTGGAGGGGGCGGGACTGTAGGTGCCACCTGTACATGTGTGTCACTGCAGGGGGCCCATGTGACCATAAACGCCCGAGCAGAGGAGGACGTGGAGCCGGAGACCATCCGGGCCAAAGTGGCCAAAGCGTCTGGAGCGAACTTTAACTTCCACCAACAAACAGAATACAGAGACGCCCCTCGAGGACCTGTGGTGAGGGGCCACTCAGGGTGGGGGGGGGGGGGCAAGCTCCATGCACTGCTTCAGTATTCACCCTCTGCTGCTTCCTCAGGGTTCAGTTTACCGTAAAGTCAACGCCGTGGAGGAGATTCAACAAATCAACAAGGACGACTTCTGGGACCAGACTCAGGTCTGGACTCATCTTACATGTGAGCAGCCTGAAGGACTCAACTTCTCTGACACTAACAGGACTTCTACTCCTCAGAGGGACGAGAAGATCCGTCGGCAGGAGGAGCAGAGACGAGCAGAGCAGGAGAGGCAGAGAGCGGACAGGGAGAGGAGGGAGCTGGACGAGAGACAAGCCCAGGAGAGGGAGAGGAAGGCCAAGGAGAGAGCCAGGCAGATCGAACAGAACAGGTCAGACATCAGGCCGGCAGACAGAATGAACAAACAAACTGTCTGCAAGTTACATCACCTCAGACACACAACAACAACAGAAGCCACTGATCTGTATGTTGTGTGGCAGGATTTATCAGAAGCAGAGGGAAGAAGAAGAAGAGCGAGAGCGGGAGCAGCAGCGGCTGGTGAGAGGATTAACACGCCAGGAAATCATCCCCCAACAAATGATATTTGATATTTATCACATTTATCTGTTTCAGAACCAGCAGGAAAAAGAAAACTGGAGAACCGGCATCAACTCTGCTGCATCTGTGCAGAAAGCTAACGTGAGGAAGAGCAAAGTTTTACCTGAAGGAAGTGATGTCATCACATTAACACGTTTCCTGGTTTTAAAGTGTCTGTCGTTAACAGGAGGCCAAATCTCTGATTTCCCAGAGATCTTTTAATCCCAGAGACATATTTAAGCAGAAGGAGCAGAGCTTTGAGGCCGGTGACAGAGCAGCACCTCCTGCACCCAGACCAGGTAAACCCAGATAACACCTGACCGACCGGGAGGGGAATCCCACTCTGATGTTTGCTCCGCATTTCTCAGGGAAGCTGCAGAGTCCGTTTATCTCCCAGAGAGAAACCTCAGAGCTGCCTCAACATCCACCCGCTCCGGCTGTGTCCTTCTCTTCCACCCCCCTGTCTCCTGTCTCACCTGTCTCACCTGCTGCACCCCCGGACACCACAGAGTCACCTGTCCAGCCTGCAGGTCAGACACCTCAAACACAAACACACCATCAGCCCTGAGTCTCTGTGTCTTCTGGGTGTAAATGTGATGAATGTGAAGCTAACCCGTCCAATCGTCCACAGAAGAAGAGGAGGAGGCGTGGTCTGATGAGTTCGATGACGACACAGGTGAAGCCACTTCAGGTATGACACCTGATCAGCCAATACATTCTACCTTCTCTATCATCCTTGAACCTTAAATTGTTTCAGTCATTATTCAGACAAAATGACAGTGAAGGACTTGTTGATTCCTTCGTGGTTTTGTCTCTCCTGACCTCCAGCAGATCAGTATGAGGCAGAGACGCCGGTGGGGGGGCCGCAGGAGGAGCTTTATGTAAATGTCTACGAAGAGCAGCACACAGTAAGTCTGGAGGTGCGTTCACTGTCTCCAATGTGAACATTTCCTGTTTAAAAATGATGTGAAATGTTTTGTCTCAAACAGGAAGCTGACAACAACGGAGAGAACATCTGTGCCAGAGCCATATACGACTATCAGGCCGGTATGGTCACACAGACACACAAACACACAAACACACTGGTCTAAAGGGACTGAAACAAAAGAGCTTCCTGCGGCAGGTCGACTGTTTTAACCTTTGACCTCCGACAGCTCGAGACATTTCGCCTCATCAACAGTCGACTACGTCTACTTCCTGTTCACCTGTTTCACACAGTTCATCCTGAAAAGGTGTCAAACTTATGAGAGATGATTAGAAATCCTTAAATTTTGCTGAAGATGGATGCTCACAGAGCAGGAACAGCTTGTGACCAGCGCCCTCTGCTGGTACACAGGAAGTTCCTCACCTGGTCCAGGTCCCAGCTCACAAGTGGAGCTCATGAGCTACATCCTTAGTACAGCTCAGCTGGTGTGACCCCCGGAGGAACCTAAGAGCTCAGCCGATCATAAAAATGCGAGCTCCATAATTTTCTTTGAATTCCTACATGCTGTTATGATGAAGGATGACGGACAGAACCGGATGAAAACAGGAAATTTAAAGGAAAATCATAAAAACACTTGTTTCCCTTCACAGGTTTTCATGTGCAAATGTTTATATTCCTGTTCCAGTTTCTATTCATCGGCTCTTTAACTTCCTCCACAGCGGACGACACAGAGATCACCTTTGACCCCAATGACATCATCACAGGGATAGACATGGTGGATGAAGGCTGGTGGAGAGGCTACGGACCAGACGGACACTACGGCATGTTTCCTGCCAATTATGTGGAGCTGCTTTAACTTTCATCACAGCAACCAATCAGCTGACAGACAGGAAGTGCCCCCATGTTTCTCTGGAATAAACTTGTTGGTGTGTCGGTGTGGAACGTCAGACTCACAACTAACGCTGTCAGCTCGTTAATACACATGAATAAATCATTTATGCCTTGTTAAACACAGATGCAGCTGAATGTTTTGTACAGATGGTGGGACAGAGACTTGAATAAAACAGAAGTGAAAACTTAAATATGAAGGTGAGGCCTCAGGACTCGGACTTCCTGTTTTCATGCTTCAGGCTGCAGAAAGTTCCTTCAGTAACAAACAGATTCTTTCAGGATTCAGTATCTGGTGTCCATAAATCTTCTTCAGTCCGTCAAACCAACTGTTTGTAATTTTCAAAAATCATCAAATTAAAACTGGATGTAAGTTCAGTGTGTGTGTCATCAGTGCAGATGTGGGGGGGGCTGATATAACCACCCCAAAGATGATCAACTGGGCTGGAGTTTATCACAGCCCAGCTTGTGTCTGTTGCGCATGCGCGGAGGCCGTCACGACTCGGATGCTGCAGCTAGAGGAGGAAAGATGGCGATGAAGGCGCTCAGGGGGATGATGAACGGGGCCATGAGCGAGCTGTCCTCGGCCGTCAGCGGGACCAGACCGAACCCGAACCCGAACCCGGCCGCCGCCGCCGCCTCCCGGGAGCACGTGATGGCCGTGAGCCGGGATTACATCTCCCAACCCCGCCTCAGTGAGTCCCTGTGAGCCTGCAGCAGCTGAGGGAGGACTGATCCGGGCCGGACCGAACCGGGCCCAGAGCCAGTCTGGTCTGGTCCTGGGCTGGATCTGGTCTGGTCCTGGTCTGGATCTGGTCAGGATCTGGTCTAGTCCTGGTCTGGATCTGATCTAGTCCTGGTCTGGTCCTGGTCTGGATCTGGTCAGGATCTGGTCTGGTCCTGGTCTGGATCTGATCTGGATTTGGATCTGATCTGGTCCTGGTCTGGTCCTGGTCTGGTCCTGGTCTGGATCTGGTCCGGTCCTGGTCTGAATCTGATCTGGGTCTGCTCTGGTCCTGGTCTGGATCTGATCTGGTCCTGGTCTGGTCCTGCACTGGTCCTGGTCTGGATCTGATCTGGACCTGGTCTGGTCCTGGTCTGGTCCTGGTCTGGTCCTGGTCTGGTCCTGGTCTGGATCTGGTCTGGATCTGGTCTGGTCCTGGTCTGGATCTGGTCTGGATCTGGTCTGGATCTGGTCTGGATCTGGTCTGGCCCTGGTCCGGTCCTGGTCTGGTCCTGGTCTGGTCCTGGTCTGGATCTGGTCCGGTCCTGGTCCGGTCCTGGTCTGGATCTGGTCTGGATCTGGTCCGGTCCTGGTCTGGTCCTGGTCTGGTCCTGGTCTGGATCTGGTCCGGTCCTGGTCCGGTCCTGGTCTGGATCTGGTCTGGATCTGGTCTGGTCCTGGTCTGGTCCTGGTCTGGTCCTGGTCTGGATCTGGTCCGGTCCTGGTCCGGTCCTGGTCTGGATCTGGTCTGGATCTGGTCTGGTCCTGGTCTGGTCCTGGTCTGGTCCTGGTCTGGATCTGGTCCGGTCCTGGTCTGGTCCTGGTCTGGTCCTGGTCTGGTCCTGGTCTGGATCTGGTCTGGTCCTGGTCTGGTCCTGGTCTGGATCTGGTCAGGATCTGGTCTGGTCCTGGTCTGGATCTGATCTGGTCCTGGTCTGGTCCTGCACTGGTCCTGGTCTGGATCTGATCTGGTCCTGGTCTGGATCTGATCTGGTCCTGGTCTGGTCCTGGTCTGGATCTGGTCTGGTCCTGGTCTGGATCTGGTCTGGATCTGATCTGGTCCTGGTCTGGTCCTGGTCCGGTCCTGGTCTGGTCCTGGTCTGGTCCTGGTCTGGATCTGGTCCGGTCCTGGTCTGGTCCTGGTCTGGATCTGGTCTGGTCCTGGTCTGGTCCTGGTCTGGTCCTGGTCTGGTCCTGGTCTGGATTTGGATCTGATCTGGTCCTGGTCTGGTCCTGGTCTGGTCCTGGTCTGGTCCTGGTCTGGATCTGGTCCGGTCCTGGTCTGGATCTGGTCTGGATCTGGTCTGGATCTGATCTGGTCCTGGTCTGGATCTGATCTGGTCCTGGTCTGGTCCTGGTCTGGTCCTGGTCTGGATCTGGTCTGGTCCTGGTCTGGATCTGGTCTGGATCTGATCTGGTCCTGGTCTGGTCCTGGTCCGGTCCTGGTCTGGTCCTGGTCCGGTCCTGGTCTGGATCTGGTCCGGTCCTGGTCTGGTCCTGGTCTGGATCTGGTCTGGTCCTGGTCCGGTCCTGGTCTGGTCCTGGTCTGGATCTGGTCTGGATCTGGTCTGGTCCTGGTCTGGTCCTGGTCTGGATCTGGTCTGGCCCTGGTCCGGTCCTGGTCTGGTCCTGGTCTGGATCTGGTCCGGTCCTGGTCCGGTCCTGGTCTGGATCTGGTCTGGATCTGGTCTGGCCCTGGTCCGGTCCTGGTCCGGTCCTGGTCTGGTCCTGCACTGGTCCTGGTCTGGATCTGATCTGGACCTGGTCCTGGTCTGGTCCTGGTCTGGATCTGGTCTGGATCTGGTCTGGATCTGGTCCGGTCCTGGTCTGGTCCTGGTCTGGTCCTGGTCTGGATCTCGTCCGGTCCTGGTCTGGTCCTGGTCTGGTCCTGGTCCGGTCCTGGTCTGGATCTGGTCTGGATCTCGTCCGGTCCTGGTCTGGTCCTGGTCTGGTCCTGGTCCGGTCCTGGTCTGGATCTGGTCTGGATCTGGTCTGGTCCTGGTCTGGTCCTGGTCCGGTCCTGGTCCGGTCCTGGTCTGGATCTGATCTGGTCCTGGTCTGGTCCTGGTCTGGATCTGGTCCGGTCCTGGTCCGGTCCTGGTCTGGTCCTGGTCTGGTCCTGGTCTGGATCTGGTCCGGTCCTGGTCTGGTCCTGGTCTGGATCTGGTCCGGTCCTGGTCCGGTCCTGGTCTGGATCTGATCTGGTCCTGGTCTGGTCCTGGTCCGGTCCTGGTCTGGTCCTGGTCTGGTCCTGGTCTGGATCTGGTCCGGTCCTGGTCTGGTCCTGGTCTGGTGCTGGTCTGGATCTGGTCCGGTCCTGGTCTGGTCCTGGTCTGGATCTGGTCTGGTCCTGGTCTGGTCCTGGTCTGGTCCTGGTCTGGATCTGGTCCGGTCCTGGTCTGGTCCTGGTCTGGGTCAGGTTTAATACCATCGTCATCATACTGAACTGTACTGATCAGATTTTTAAATCCAGTTTGGACAAACTGTTCTGTGTGTCCTCAGCCTATAAAACAGTGTCTGGAGTCAACGGACCGCTGGTGATCCTGGACCAGGTGAAGGTAAAGGCCTCAGACCTGCTTCCTGTTTTCATGTCTCCACCTCCAGGACCATAAATCAGAAGAACGGGCCCTCAGATGTTAAATCTGGATCCATCAGTTGAGTTACAGTCCGAGTGTGTGTTCGGGATCTCCCTGGGAGGTCATCGCTGACGCTGCATGTAAAATGGCCGACGGTGTGAGTTTGACCTTGCTGAGGTCACCTGTCTGCTCAGTTCCCCAGGTACGCTGAGATCGTCCACCTGACGCTTCCTGATGGCACCAAGAGGAGCGGCCAGGTTCTGGAGGTCACCGGCTCCAAAGCCGTGGTTCAGGTACTGTAATCCTTCTCTCCAGAGGATGAACTGCAGATTGCAGATCTGTGTTTGGATTTCTTTCTTCAGTAAAAAACAACAAATGCTTCAAACTGTGCGTCACCTTCTGCAGGTGTTCGAGGGAACTTCAGGTATCGATGCCAAGAAGACGAGCTGTGAGTTCACAGGAGACATCCTGAGGACGCCTGTCTCTGAGGACATGTTGGGTACGACGCACAACCCATTCGTTGTAGAGGAGACGCAACCTGACGAATGACTGAGTGTGTTTGTGTTTGTGCGTCTGTTGTTTGAAGGTCGTGTGTTTAATGGATCAGGGAAACCCATCGACAGAGGACCAGCCGTCCTGGCTGAAGACTTCCTGGACATCATGGGTACGTAGAGCGGGAACAGGAACACACAACATTTTCATTGTCAGACTGTTGGCCTGGTCTTTAGTTCAACATCGATAAGGAAAAGCGTCCGTTGAATCATGACTGACATGGAGACTTCAAACGGCTCACCAACACACAACACACACTTTAATCTGTGTTGACATGTAGGTCAGCCCATAAACCCTCAGTGTCGCATTTACCCTGAAGAGATGATCCAGACCGGCATATCTGCCATCGACGGCATGAACAGCATCGCCAGGGGCCAGAAAATACCCATCTTCTCCGCTGCGGGGCTGCCGCACAATGAGGTGTACACACACAGACACACACAGCCTATCAACGCCATGTCTGCTCTGTCCTCTGTGTCTCGGCCTGAGTCTTAATTAAACTTAACGAATGAAACGCCTCACTCTGCGATATTTCCGTTTTGATGACTTTGGTCGGTCGTCTTGACGACAGGTGACGTTCTCCACGTTCCTCTCCCGCTCTTTTCTCTCCTCCCATCAGATTGCTGCTCAGATCTGCCGGCAGGCCGGTCTGGTGAAGAAGTCCAAGGATGTGATGGATTACAGCGAGGACAACTTCGCCATCGTGTTCGCCGCCATGGGGGTGAGGCGCTTTTTCCAGAGAGGCCCCGCCCTCTCAACCCCGACGGGTGATGTCGCAACAGCTGTGATTTCATCAGTCTGGTTTCTACTCTCCAGGTCAACATGGAGACCGCCAGGTTCTTCAAGTCGGACTTCGAGGAGAACGGTTCCATGGACAACGTGTGCTTGTTCCTCAACCTGGCCAACGACCCCACGTATGACCTTTGACCTTGAATGAAGAGCCTCTTGTTTGTTTTTATTTACCTCCTTTTAAAACCAGAGAACTTTAATATATCAACTTCAGATTTGGTTCATTTGAGGAGCATAAATGTGAGTGAGAAGTTTTCTATTTTTGTGCGTTCAGAAGTCGACTTTATTTTCAGGAGGTTTATTCAGTGAGTTAAGCTGATTCTTCTTCAGACTTCAGGTCTGAAGCAGGTTGAAATGTTCATCTCCCAACTCGCTCGTTTCTCGCAGCATTGAGCGAATCATCACGCCCCGTTTGGCACTGACATCAGCAGAGTACCTGGCCTATCAGTGTGAGAAGCACGTCCTCGTCATCCTCACCGACATGAGCTCCTACGCCGAAGCTCTCCGAGAGGTCAGGCGCTTCTTCTGCGCTTTTATTCTGAAACTGTTGCAGGAAATTGGAAATAAATGGCTGTGTGTGTTGGCCGAACTGTGCGTCAGGTGTCGGCAGCCAGGGAGGAAGTGCCGGGACGGCGAGGTTTCCCCGGATACATGTACACCGACCTCGCCACCATTTACGAGAGAGCGGGACGGGTCGAAGGACGCAATGGATCCATCACCCAGATCCCCATCCTCACCATGCCCAACGACGGTACACACACACACACACACTCGTAGACACACACACACACACACTGGTGCAGGTTTTATTGTGCGTTCTTTGTGTCCTCGTGTCTCTCAGACATCACTCATCCTATTCCTGACCTCACCGGTTACATCACTGAGGGGCAGATCTACGTGGACAGACAGCTCCACAACAGACAGGTAAGACACCAGCGACAGGACTTCCTGGTTCTGACTGATGATGGAGACCTTCAAGGGGACCTGCTGGTCTTGAGTCTGCTGTTTTATTTTGGACTGTCGGTCCAGAGCAAACGAAACAAAAACCACTGGGTCCATTTAAGGCGGGACAGGAAGTGATGTCACGTGGTTATCTCTTGTCAGATTTACCCGCCAATCAACGTCCTGCCGTCTCTGTCTCGACTGATGAAATCCGCCATCGGGGAGGGAATGACCCGCAGAGACCACTCTGATGTGTCCAACCAGCTGGTGAGAACACACACACGTACACACACACTCCCACTCTGAAATTGTGTTAACTGCGTTCGTTTGTGTGTCTGTTTGTAGTACGCCTGTTACGCCATAGGGAAGGACGTCCAGGCCATGAAGGCCGTGGTGGGAGAGGAAGCTCTGACAGCTGATGATCTGCTTTACCTGGAGTTCCTCACCAAGTTTGAGAAGAACTTCATCTCCCAAGGTACACTGGGGCTCCTGTTGTCTCACCCTACTCACGGCCCCTTCGCCACAAGGGGCTTTGTAATCTTCCCAAGGAATTGGGACGTCACTGCGTAGTTTACAATCGGGCACACAAGCGACTGCGTCCTAGTCTCAGCTGCGCTGTGATTGGTTGCAATCTTCTTCTCTGACTTCTCCACATCCTCTCGCTCTCTGGGGGTCGCCATTGTTGTTTGGTTCAATATGCAAATTATTACGTAAAGCATTCTGGGAAATTTTCACTGGCCCTTTCTCAGGAAGTTAGCATCAGAAAACCCTCCATCTGAAGGGCTACATTCTCTACTACTGCACAACTACCCTCGAGGGAATGCACAAAATTTAGGGGTAGGGAGTATATTGGGACTGGGCCTTTATGTCTCCTGATGTCTCCTGATGTCTCTTCATGTCCCCTGTTGTCTCTTCATGTCCCCTGGTCTGTCGTAATGTCTCCTGATGTCTCCTGATGTCTCCCGATGTCTCTTCATGTCTCTTCATGTCCCCTGGTCTGTCGTAATGTCTCCTGATGTCTCCTGATGTCTCCCGATGTCTCTTCATGTCTCTTCATGTCTCCTGATGTCTCCTGATGTCTCTTCATGTCTCTTCATGTCTCCTGATGTCTCCTGATGTCTCCTGATGTCTCTTCATGTCTCTTCATGTCTCTTCATGTCTCCTAATGTCTCCTGATGTCTCCTGATGTCTCTTCATGTCTCTTCATGTCTCTTCATGTCTCCTAATGTCTCCTGATGTCTCCTGATGTCTCTTCATGTCTCTTCATGTCTCCTGATGTCTCCTGATGTCTCTTCATGTCTCTTCATGTCTCCTGATGTCTCCTGATGTCTCTTCATGTCTCTTCATGTCTCTTCATGTCTCCTGATGTCTCCTGATGTCTCTTCATGTCTCTTCATGTCTCCTGATGTCTCCTGATGTCTCCTGATGTCCAGGTGCCTATGAGAACCGGAGTGTGTTTGAGACTCTGGACATCGGATGGCAGCTGATGAGGATCTTCCCCAAAGAGATGCTGAAGAGGATCCCTCAGAGCACCTTGGCTGAGTTTTACCCCCGAGAGGCCAAACACTAAGCTGCCCCCCCGCTGCCCCCCCGCTGCCCCCCCGCTGCCTCCATCTGCTCCACCTTCAGTGTTGTGTTCTGTGACGTCCGACGCTCGTGGCTTTCATGCAGCTTGACATCAAACAACAACAAAAACAAACCAACAAATGGTTGAACAGAAGCAGACACACTCAGAGTGGCGGGAAAGACATCGGTGATTATTGTCAGTTTTATTTCACAATAACAAACATTCTCAGGTTTTCAGACCTTCGTACGTAGGATCTATAAAATAAGATAAATCAGATGAGCTAGCTGAAACTTACAGATTTCACTTTACATTAAATTCATCATACTTGTTTTTTTAAGGGTCACCTGTTCAAGGCCCGTACTTTATTTATTTTATTTAATCCCATATTAAACATGAATGGTTATTTTATTTTGAAGGGTTGATATCTCAGTGATTCTCTCTGGAGCTTTAGGAACAACTGACCAATCAGAAGAGAGGATCAAATCCTCTCCTGATTGGTTCAGTTATTGTGACATCACAATCCAGGCTGTGAATGTTTATGTTTGGAAAAACAACAAAAAAAACAGAGTTCATGTGCTCTGTGATGTCACGGTGATGTCACGGTGATGTCACAGCGTCCTGCAGTTCACCTGTGCATCTTTGCTTTAGAGGTTCTGTTCTCCAGTCGAACTTAAATCTGACTGAAATGATTCCGCCTCGGTGGTTCCTGTCTAAATGAAGTGCGTTTGGTGACGGCGGCTCGTGCTCTGCAGGCCTCAGCTGCTTCACGCTGCTGCTCTTGTACGATTGTGACACTTTGACAGAGTCGCCATGTTCCTGCCGTGCGGTATGAGGGATATTTTCCACCCGTGGCATTATCTGTGCTGCACGCTCTGCATGAAAGCCATGTCTAATGATTTTACAGAGTGCTGGGAGTTCAAATGATGATGATGATGATGATGAAGATGTGTCTGAGGTTTAAACAACATGATTTCTTGACGTTTGTTGTGGTTTCTTTGGATCATTATTGTCGACGTATTCTAGTGCCAACAGCTTGAAGCGACGATGTGGTTGTGTGTCATGTTTTCTGTGTGTTGCTGTCTGTTCATATCAGCCTTTAAATATCTATTAATGATGTATTTCTGTTTGAGCAGTGCGTGTGTCCTGGCAGCAGCTTGCATGCATCGCTGTTGAATGTTTCTTGTTGGTGCCTCGTGTGAAATAAAAGCTGCCATCTCATTATTTGTGATCAGTTACTGTGTTTAATATCAGCAAACATTCATGAAAACGGATTCATCATTTTGTTTTTCACATGCATGCGTCCAACACAGAAACAGTTAAAACAGAACTCCACCATTCCTCTATAATTAATGAGCGACATCAATAAATAACTAAAATCAATATTTTGGTGTTCCATGTTGGTCGAGAATGAAACCACGTACATAAATACATGTGAGTGGTGCTGCACATATTTTAATTGTTCCTCGCAGATAAAACATTAAAAGAGATGATTCATTCCTGTGGCCCCCACAGGGTGGCGCTGTCTGTCTGTGTGAGTTTTGATGGGTTGGTCCTGCAGTTTGTCTCCTGGTGAGTTTTATCTCCTCTCTGGGCTCCAATAACTGAATTAAACGCTGGAAGATTTAAGTGATGAGACGTTTGCATTTCCGAAATGCCACCAGGTCACGCGTGAAAATTCAACTTAAAGATGAGAGTGGAAGTGGGTGAGTAGCCGGGGGGGTCTGATCCAGGCCAGTGTTTGTTCAGAGCAGCTTTAGGGAAGATGAAAGCGACGCTGGTCAGAAGACTCAGCGGACGGCTGAGCGTAGGCCGCAGAGACACGCAGATAAAGCTGCTTCTGATGTGGATTCTCTCTGAGTTTTTGTTTAACTCGTCTGACTAAAATATCCCCATAAAGGCGCAGAGAGAAAACACCCCCATTCACTACTGAGAGCGAGCGGGCCTTCAGCTCCTCCTCACCCCCTTTACGTCCACGTCGTCTCAGATATTTGCTTAAGATAAGTTGTTTCAATGAAAAAACAACAATCTCATGTCTTCATGTTTCCGTGGCCAACATGGCCGCCAGAGAAGGACAGACGG
This sequence comes from Echeneis naucrates, assembly GCF_900963305.1. Classification (NCBI taxonomy): domain Eukaryota; kingdom Metazoa; phylum Chordata; class Actinopteri; order Carangiformes; family Echeneidae; genus Echeneis; species Echeneis naucrates. Next base: position 19,955,837 of record NC_042522.1, read on the forward strand.
AGACGACTGAACCTTTTACCTCAGATATTCTGCATAAATGATCAAATATATTGACAATAAAAAGGTAAGATATAAAAATGAACACCGACCTTTGGATCATGTGGACCTTTAAACCTTCAGAATGCGCGTAGTATTTTTTCTCTCCTTCTGTTTGTTAACTGGATGTTGAGGAATATTTGCTAAATTGGAGACTCCTTCAAATGAATTAAGTTTTTTTTTTCAGTATCTGGAGTTGAGATCTGCAAGTTTATGTGTGGTTTTGGATTAAAGAGGCTTTATGAAAAGATGTCAATGGGATCAGTGGAATATTTTGAAATGTCTCCTGAATTCATTTAGATCTGGGTCATTGTCATTTTAGTGCCACTGAAGAAGCGTAACATTAAATCCCACGTCCTTCAAACGCCTCACGGTTAGGTTTTGGCGTGTAGTCCAGCCCCATACATTTCCCATGATGCATTAGCCAACATATTTCAATATCTTCAATATCTGAAAGACAGAAACAACCATTTTCTGTCCTGAAGAAACATTTTATTTGAAAAATCATGCTGCGTTTCACATAAATCTAAAAAGACTCAGATTCAGCAGAAAAATCTGAATCTAAAGGACAAAATCCAGGATGTGTAAACGTCTGACTGTAACAGAGACGTCCAAATAATCCAACCGGATCCAGGGGACGGGATCGGTCCTCCCGTCTGTCTGTTTGAGGGGGTGAACATCAGCCTCCTCCTAAAGAGGAGTCTGCATGTAAATCAGTTTTTCCAGGTGAGAGACACAAACCTGTAGGCTGGCATTTTAAGAGGAGGTCAGAACACACACACACACACATAATTCATTCCTTTGCCTTGAACCTTCAGCTCGACTAGCACACCTGAGTGAATTCCATCAGCAGCCTTTTCAGGTCAAAATGTCCGCTCCGTTTTATTGATTCTATTTATATAAAGCTATGGTGTGGCGGAGGCGTGGCCTCTTTGAGTGACAGGTCATGCCATAACAGTTGGTTGAGTGAAGTTGTTAGATTAGCTCACTGACTAGCTAACAGACCCGCCAACCAATCTGAATCTGTAAGCTAACAATCCCTCCTTGTCTTGCCTCTCTCCTCCTCACGCCCCCCCCACACTTTCCCACCTCTCCTCCAGTTGACATGAATCTGAGTGGACGAGTGTGCGACAGTGATGTTGATTTGTGGTGGCAGGTTTGTGGCGTCTCTGTCTCTCTGCACTGCTCTGATTGCTCACAGTGACTGGTGCTCTGCCACAGTGGAGCAGTGTGTGTCTGTGTGTGTCTGTGTGTGCGTGCAGCAGGCAGTCAGTGTTGGAGGATTCAGCGTCGCTGCAGGAGCTCAAACTTTTTCCTTTGTGGCCTCCCAGCAGAGCCAAACACTGAATCTGTTGTTTCTGTGACTTTCTGTTAGTTTCTGCTGCCTTCGCTGTCAATTCATCGATCAGCCCCTTTGGACCCTCATTCAGCTTTTTCCTTTTTCATCCCTTTGTGTTATTTTAAAAAAATCCACATATTCAGGATCACCCCCACAGACAGCCCTCCATGCTGGCGGCTGAACTCAGAGCTGACTGAGCTGATGAGCCAATCAGATTCTCCTGAGTCTCCTGAGCTCAGCGGAGAAGATCCAACCAGAAGAAAGCTGAACTTTAACACCCAGAGCTCAGCATTTAGGAGATGGAGGAGACTGGATGGATAAACACACAGAAGGAGTCAGAGTCACACTGGCGTTAGGGTTAGGGTTAGGGTTAACCCTAACCCTAACCCTAACAATCAAAATGATCTTTCAATGATTAGTTTCTCTGTTTGTAGCCTGTTAATGTTGTGAGTCGGAGCACGAAGGAGCAGCTGCTGTGTGTTGTCTTTGTCATCCGCTGATAAATGTTTGTGTTTGTGGGTCAGGAACACACACTCGGCCTGGACCAGGACCTTTTCTCGTGGTCTGTGTGTGTCTGTGTGCGAGCGCAGGGCAAACAATGCCGACATACATGAACGTATTTATCTGTGTGCATTCAAATTAATTTTCTGCCAAAGAGGCTGAGGGGCCTTTAATTAGACCCAAACCACCGTTATCTCATTCAGTCTGGATCCAGTATCACTCTTAATTATCTGTTGTGTTATCAGTCCAGTGGAGCAGAGTGTGTGTGTGTGTGTTTCATCAATGAACAGACTAACGGGGAGATAAACACACGCTTCTTGCATAGCACTAGAATTATTCATGAGCTGTCACAATTTATTCTCCAGCACACGAAACACAAATAATTGAAATAACAACGTTAAAATACTCATGCGTGCTCTCTCTCTCGACAGCAGCATGTAGTGGATGATGTGCTCGATCGTTTGCTCTGGTCTCACTGTGTTCTGCATCACTGAAAAATGAGAAATCTATTTATTATTATATTATTTATTGATTATTAATTCATATCTGAAGTCTGCGCTGAAGTCCAGAGAGAGACTGAAGGATCATTAGTCAGACTGAGAACTAATGATAATAATAATAATAATACCATGATGCAGATATCTGAATGTCATCATATATTTGCACACACTTGCACACACACAGTGAATGATTCGACCTCTGTGTGTGTTTTGTCATCTGCCTGTTATTTTCTTCTGACTGTGAAGCACTTTGTGACTGTTTATTATTATTATTATTGTTCATTGAGCTCTTTGTTCCTAATAAACTGAACACTGAACCTGATGTCAGTGTGTGTCATCAGTCAGTCAGTATTTTGTTGGACCTGTGATTCTGTGGATCCTCTACGGCCCCCCAGTTCAGAGCGGCAGCAGCTAACAAGCTGTTATTGTCGCTGTCACAGTCGGAACCAGCAGGAAACACAATCATCGACCAGCAGCTGGTTAACTCCTTCATTTAGACCGCCACACATGACAACACACACAGGATGAGCATGCACACAAACACAACAACATATAATTGGTGACACACAAACAGCTCCAGCAGTACCAAAAATAAACACATTTAATAATTATTATTAATGTTAGATATATAATAGAAGGAAAACTTCACTGTGTGTTAGTGGTTGGTTTTAATTTGCATAAAGCTGATTCTGAATATGTGGAGACATTTTTTAACCCTAATGAGGACAAACTGTCCCGGAGTCAGCCTCTTTTCTTTTGTGTCGCTGAAGGAGGAAACACCTTCTCCTCCTCCTCCAGCGTCACTTCATGGTCGAACAGCCTTTCAGAGTTTCTGCCCGTTCCTTCCGGACCGGTGTATTTCCTGGAGCAGCGTGAAGACCAGAGGTCGTGTCTCTGCAGCGTGGATTAGTCACAGACGGCCTGATCTGGTTACAGCTCCGACAACATGATGAAATGAGACCGTGAGACTGCAAAATAAACAGTGCTGTTATTTATCAGTGTGTGTGTTTGCATACATTTCTCAGTCCATGTGTGTGTGTGTGCGGCTGAGCGTGAATAAACACACACAGCTGGGTGTGTTGGAGGTTATTATCACCCTCATTCTGTCATTATTCAAACATGAGCTGCTGCCGTCCCCGAGGATGCTGCTGCAAAACGAGGCCTCGTTAGGAGACCATACCAGCAGGGACAAGCAGATTGGAGACGAGTGGAGGACAGAGAGAGAGACAGGGCGGGTGCAAGAGGATGGAGACGTCGGGTCAGAGGACGGAGACGGGGCAGGGGCAAGAGGACAGAGATGTCGGGTCAGGAGGACGGAGATGTTGAGTCAGAGGACGGAGACGTCGGGTCAGAGGACAGAGATGGGGCGGGGGCAAGAGGACAGAGACGTCGGGTCAGGAGGACGGAGACGTCGGGTCAGAGGACAGAGATGTTGAGTCAGAGGACGGAGACGTCGGGTCAGAGGACAGAGATGTTGAGTCAGAGGACGGAGATGTCGAGTCAGGAGGACGGAGACGTCGGGTCAGAGGACAGAGATGTTGAGTCAGAGGACGGAGACGTCGGGTCAGAGGACAGAGATGGGGCGGGAGCAAGAGGACAGAGATGTCGGGTCAGGAGGACGGAGACGTCGGGTCAGAGGACAGAGATGTTGAGTCAGAGGACGGAGACGTCGGGTCAGAGGACAGAGATGTTGAGTCAGAGGACAGAGATGTTGAGTCAGAGGACGGAGACGTCGGGTCAGAGGACAGAGATGTTGAGTCAGAGGACGGAGACGTCGGGTCAGAGGACAGAGATGTTGAGTCAGAGGACGGAGATGTCGGGTCCGGAGGACGGAGACGTTGGGTCAGAGGACGGAGATGTTGAGTCAGAGGACGGAGACGTCGGGTCAGAGGACAGAGATGTTGAGTCAGAGGACGGAGACGTTGAGTCACTCCTCCCTGACGAGTTTACAGTCTTCAGTACAACATGATGCTCTTTTTTCAGATGGTGTTCTGTTTGGCGGGAAATGAAACTCCAAAGGACCTGCAGGTTGTGTCGGAGCTGATCTTCAGTAAATAAATGTGTAACCTTGACAGAGCGATCTCTCCGTCGACAGGTCCGGATCATGATGTGTGTCCTGGGAGCCATTTGGTGCTCACGCTTTCCGCCATCAGCACGTAGTAACCATCCTTGTTGAGGCGCACAACAAATGAGCCTCAAGGTCTCAGCACAATAAAAGTGTTTGTGCTGCTTTCATTAGGTCGATGGGAAGAAGCAGTGTGGACACAATAACACACAGTTTTCTGTGTCGGCCGACACCTGAACTGGAATCCTGCAGGCTGGTTGCTGATTGGTCGAAATCAGCTGATAAACAATTGATGTTAAATCTGTAAACAGCCTGAAGGAAGAGTTTTACTTATTTCATGAAATAAAATGTGTCAGGTTTTTAATTCATGAGGCAGCTGTGTGTGTGAAAACAGACTTGAACAAACATTTTTGTTGAAATTACAGATTCAGTCTCTTTTCTTACACACACACACACACACACACACACACAGCTAGAGTGTGTGTGGTTGATTGAGGAGGTTTGTCTGGATGTCATCACTTTACTGTCACTGTCGAACACACACAGTGAGTTCTAAAAATCAATCATCATCGATCGATCGTCCACAGAAACAAACCCAGCCAGGAGAGAGAGAGCTCGTTGGGTTGATTAAATCACACACACACAAATCGCAAGGCGAACTACGGAGGCCCGCTAAGGACAACACCTCTGTGTCAATAATAAAGAATATTAAAGGACGTGAGGTCATAACGAAGGACCAGCTGAGTTCATCTGCGGCCTTTTTATTTGTACGGCGGGGGTTCGGGGCCCCCAGCGCTCCCATCGACATTCTGCTGGCGGCTCCTGGAGCTCAGGCCATCTGACGAGGCGCTGAGCGGCGGTAAAGCCTGTGTTTACTGAAAACTATTCCGCTCTCAGCTCAGGCTCCCTAAAGTGTTTGTTTTCTGCTGTCGCTTTCAAGATGACCAAACTGTGAATAAATTCATGGAGAGCACACTCTGTCAAAGTCTGGTGACACTCTGAGAGCTAAGCAGCTACACGTGTGTGTGTGTGTGTGCGTCTCAATCGAATCCATATCTGTAAATGTGCGACTGTGTTTGTGTACGAATGTCTCGCTGTTTCCACTGAGGCAGAGGGTGATGTTGTGTGTGTGTGTGCTGCTCTCAGAGCTGAGTTGGTGATTGATGCTGGCAGGTGTTGTTGCCCTCACACACACACTGACATCTCATTCCCATCCGAGTCATTCAAAGCCGGGATCACAGCCTGAATGTTAAAGAAGATGGCCGCCCGGCGATAAGATCACACGCTGACGTGACGGAGCAGATCAGAGCTGACACGTCTCACCTCGGACGGAGATAAAGAGAATCCAGACACGGAGAGGTGACACATGATGAAGTCGGCCCACACACCACCTCTTTGACCAATCCTGGGCTGTCTGGGAGTTAGGGGGCGGGGTCAGGTGCTGCCAAAATGGCGACAGTGGATTTACTGAATGTAAATTTATTTCAATAATGATAATGTGAGGACTTTTAAAGAAGAATTTTATGATGACATCTCGTGTCTGTTTTGTGTTATTGAATAATCAGAAATAACTAATAACTGATAAACATGTTCTGTAAAATAAAATCCTCCTGAAAGGTCTGCAGCTCCGTCCTGACTCTGCTGTGATGGATGGATGTGATGGAGGATCTATAGGAGGCCAACCGCCATGTAATTGCCGTCAAATTAACATGGACAGAATGACTAATGTGCCCCCCCATCTCTGTTTCCACACCTTCCTTTTGCCGTCTCTCTCTCTCTCTGTGTTGATGATCCTCCCTCACCTCCTCCTCTACTTCACGCTGATGAGAGGCACGAGGCCAGAGCTGCTGAATTGGCTGAGTGTGTGTCTCTGTGTGTGCGTCTCCACTCCAGGGCTGCTGATTTGGCTGTTTTGTGTTGTAATATGCAGATCTGGACATGTTCTGCTGCTCTTTAATAACTGCCCCGTGCCAGGTCAGGCTGTGGGAGAGTGTGTTCATAATAAAAGCAGAAACTAAAAATGGGCTTGGGATTGTGATGGGGGTGTTTCCAACACGAGCCTCTGTGACCTCCTCAGAACCATCAGGGCCTTGACTTTCCTGAGTCGCTCTCACAGTGTTGGTCGGCTGCCCAGGATCAAGCACCTGGGCAGATGTCCTCCGTCGTTCCTGATCAGACTCTGATGTTGTGATCTGACGCTTCAGCTCTGTGAAACGGTTTGTCTCATGTTGTGTGTCTGATCTTCGATACTCTGTAGGATTCAGCTCTTTAACCTTCATTTTATCAGAATCTGCCTGTTTGTGCTTCCACATTTGCACAAATCCAGAGCAGGAAGCACGAGTAGAGCGAGGTGGGGACTTCCCTGACCTCCAGCTCCTCCCGGAGTTTTCTTTGGATTCCTCAAACTTCTAAAACGGCCACACGAGACCCGTCGTTGTCTGCTCCTGTTCTATCTTCTTCATGACTCTCTAGGATCAGCTTCTGAGGCTTCAACCTGCTCGAACACACTCCGGGGGGCTGAAGTGCACCGTCAATGGAAAGAAAACTCCCTCCTTATTAATGTCAACGGTATAAAATTATCCAAGGAGCAGATGAAGAGTTCAGACGCTGTCAGTGGTTGATTGAATAGTTTCTGCCTTCAGCCACCTTTGCTGAATAATGAATCACAACGGAAGACGCCGCTGTTTGGCGTGCTGAGTCCTTTCTGTCCGTCATGGATTGCTGTCAGGTTACATCACAGAGAGCCTGAACTTCAGCAGGGCAGTGAAGTGACGCTGCTGGAAGTTGGGTGTCCCCAGAGGGACGTCGGAGGACGAGCGATTCAAACGGAGCTGCTTGGAGTTTCTTCAAAGGAATCTGGAGGACAAACGAGCCCAGAGGCCGTCTGACCTCACACATTTTAACCCAAATCAGGACACAACAGTTCTGAAAGTAACCGCGGCAGCGCTGTGTCCTTCAAAAACTGTGGCGGCTGAATTGAAATGAGACGGTCGGCGTTCAATCCCAAACTTGTTTTTCAGATTCCTCAAGCCAGAATCGGAAAAAGGAACTCAGACTGTTTGAAAAGTTGAGAACGTTTAAGTAAAATTTTCTTTGGCTCCTGAGGAAACGGAGCTGAGGATGAGAGATGTAGGATCAGGACCTGGAGGTGTTTGAAGGAACCAATTTTAAATCCAGGAGGAATCTTTCAGCTCTTCACCTGAGCTGAAGGAAACTTCCCCTCCTGCTGCAGCATTGATGTGAGCTGGACATCTTGCGGTCTTCTGACTCCTGAATCTGCGGTGTGACGGGTGGAACTCTGGGATTTACTGTACGGGGATGAGACCGGCAGCCGCCTCAGACTGATAAATAACAGGAGTTTGTTTCATGTTATCTCATCCTGCAGGGAACACCGGCGGTGACAGCACGTGGGCTGTAACACAGACGACTGATACAGTCAGGAACACACAAACTCTGAGCTGTTTACCTGCAGATCCACTGATGTGTCATCTGCGCTTTGTGTTACGTTTGTGTTGAAGTTTGAGTGTCTGCAGATGCATGAAGTTTATCAGGGTCACTGATCAGAAGATACGGGAAATAAAGAGCAGGATGACGGATCCCTGACACTTTTTCTGCTCCCTTTGGTCCCGACTGACTCGTCACAGAAACTTTACTGTCACTGCATATAAATCCACAACAAAAGTGTGTCTGTCAGTTTGTCAGACATCATGTTAGCAGCAAAAGTAATCCAGAGTTAGATATCTAATTACGTGAGAAGCAGTAAATGTCTTTATTGTGAAGGTGAACGCAGCAGCGTCACAAACTCGCCCTTCAACTGGTTTTTCTAACAAAGTGTGATTATCTGAAGGAAATGACAGAACTTATATAATAAAGCACACTTTAGAAAAGGAAATTGTTTTCACTGTTCAATTATATCACATTTATAGACTGATTCATTCATTTGATCCTGTAAACCTAAATAATGTTCAGTAGATCAGAAAAGATCTTTTTAAAAAATATATATGTGGCTTTCTTATGTACCTTTTAATTTAAATTAATTACCTAATGTTTTAATTATGAAGTTATAATTAATGAAATGGCACATATCAGTTCCCTTTTAATGATAAATAAATAATTCACCAATGTTGTATAAAAGATTTATGAGCTATTAATAATTTCAGGTTGTGAAAATTCATTCCATGGCCTGTTTTTATCAACTAACTGAACTTTTTGATGCTGTTGATAAAAATCAATCAGTTGTAATTTTTTAAAGTTAACAACGACAATGTTAATTCGTACATGATGAAATCTTAGTGAGTCCCTCCGTCCAAAGACATCCCGTTTGGGTTCACTGTCCGTTGGTCTGTCTGTCTCTGTGATGGACCGGAGACCTGTCCGGAGTGACCCGGAAACAGATCGGAGGAGAAGAGGAGTGAGGTTCAAATGCAGGACACGAAGACCACACGTCACTCCGCCGACTCGGACCGGGGCTATAAAGAGGACACTGCTGTTGCATCATGGGACTGAAGCGTGTCGTGCTGTTTCATTCTCGTCTTCAGGCTTCCTGCTGTTGCTGCTCTGCAGAAATAAAACTTCTCATCCTGAACTTCCTCTGCTGACAGCCGTTTATTCCAACACATGCCATGTTCATCATCTTGGTCTGCTAATTAGCAGTAAGCACAAAGTTCAGCTGAGGATGATGGGAATTTGTATTTAATGCTAATTAGATGCTAACTTGACTATTGTATCCATGTCAACATGTAAATAAAAACACAAACAAAGCAAAAAAACAAACAGATTCATGACAGGAAACACTTTGTGATTCCATTAAACCGTTTCAGAACCAACAAACAAACGTTTGCAGACAATGATTTTTGTATTTGTGTTCATCTAAAAACTGCTCAGCAGTTAGCCGGTGGAGCTGCTCCGGAGAAGGTCATGTGACACTCCAGAGGAATTAGTGGCGGTGCTTTCAGAGGTCGTGACCTCAGATCTGCAGACGGCGTTGAAGGAAGCTCCGGCGGCCGGACCGAGCTCACCTGGACTGCAGCGGGTTTTCTTCCTCGCCGTCTCAAACACAGAAGGTGAAACAAGGAGAAGCTGTGTGACATTTATAACTCTGGCCACACAAGTCAGCGTCACCACGGGCCGAGTCTGGAAAGAGTTTGTGTGAGAGTCACTCGCAATTAGTGTGCATTGTGTGTGTGTGTGTGTGTGTGTTGGCTGCAGTGTTTTCTGTTGTTGGATCGGAGCCCAGGAAGTGATATGAACCGCCGTGGCAGCCAAACGCACAACGCCACAATGCATCACCGCGACTTCACCACCATGTTGGCTCCACCATCCGACCGATGAGAGAGTCACTGATCCGACCCGCCAACTTTTCTCCAACACAAAACAGCATTCCGGTTCAGGAGAAAGCCTGAAGGCCCGGACTCCTGAAGTTTAACGCCAGTTACCTCTGACTGAGCTGCTTTGGAGTCGGATCTGTGCCGGTCTGGATCTGTCCCGGTCTGGATCTGTCCCGGTCTGGATCTGTCCCGGTCTGGAACAGATCAGGTCTGGATCAGTCCCGGTCTGGATCAGCTCAGGATCTGTCCCGGTTTGGATCAGTCCCGGTCAGGATCAGTCCTGGGCTGGATCAGTCCCGGTCTGGATCAGTCCCGGTCTGGATCAGTCCCGGGCTGGATCAGTCCCGGTCTGGATCAGTCCCGGTCTGGAACAGATCAGGTCTGGATCAGTCCCGGTCTGGATCTGTCCCGGTTTGGAACAGTTCTGGTCTAGATCAGTCCCGGTCTGGAACAGTTCTGGTCTGGAACAGATCAGGTCTGGATCTGTCCCGGTCTGGATCAGTCCCGGTCTGGATCAGTCCTGGTCTGGATCTGTCCCGGTCTGGATCAGTCCCGGTCTGGATCTGTCCCGGTCTTGATCAGTCCCGGTCTGGATCAGTCCCAGTCTGGAACAGTTCTGGTCTGGATCTGTCCCGGTCTGGATCTGTCCCGGTCTGGATCAGTCCCAGTCTGGAACAGTTCTGGTCTGGATCAGTCCCGGTCTGGATCAGTCCCGGTCTGGATCAGTCCCGGTCTGGATCTGTCCCGGTCTGGATCTGTCCCGGTCTGGATCAGCCTAGGTCTGGATCAGTCCCGGTCTGGATCAGTCCCGGGCTGGATCAGTCCCGGGCTGGATCAGTCCCGGTCTGGATCAGTCCCAGTCTGGAACAGTTCTGGTCTGGATCAGTCCCGGTCTGGATCTGTCCCGGTCTGGATCTGTCCCGGTCTGGATCAGTCCCAGTCTGGATCAGTCCCGGTCTGGATCAGTCCCAGTCTGGAACAGATTAGGTCTGGATCTGTCCCGGTCTGGATCTGTCCCGGTTTGGAACAGATCAGGTCTGGATCAGTCCCGGTCTGGATCAGCTCAGGATCTGTCCCGGTTTGGATCAGTCCCGGTCAGGATCAGTCCCGGTCTGGATCAGTCCCGGTCTGGATCAGTCCCGGGCTGGATCAGTCCCGGTTTGGATCAGTCCCGGTCTGGAACAGATCAGGTCTGGATCAGTCCCGGTCTGGATCTGTCCCGGTTTGGAACAGTTCTGGTCTAGATCAGTCCCGGTCTGGAACAGTTCTGGTCTGGAACAGATCAGGTCTGGATCTGTCCCGGTCTGGATCAGTCCCGGTCTGGAACAGTTCTGGTCTGGAACAGATCAGGTCTGGATCTGTCCCGGTCTGGATCAGTCCCGGTCTGGATCAGTCCTGGTCTGGATCTGTCCCGGTCTGGATCAGTCCCGGTCTGGATCTGTCCCGGTCTTGATCAGTCCCGGTCTGGATCAGTCCCGGTCTGGATCAGTCCTGGTCTGGATCAGTCCTGGTCTGGATCAGTCCCGGTCTGGATCAGTCCCGGTCTGGATCTGTCCCGGTCTGGATCAGTCCCGGTCTGGATCAGTCCCAGTCTGGAACAGTTCTGGTCTGGATCTGTCCCGGTCTGGATCTGTCCCGGTCTGGATCAGTCCCGGTCTGGATCAGTCCCAGTCTGGATCAGTCCCAGTCTGGATCAGTCCCGGTCTGCAGGCCTTCATGAAAGCCTTCCATCAGAGCCGTCGGGTTCGAAGGATCGCCGTCTTCTCGCTATCTCTTTCGGTAATTGATGACCGTGTCAAGTTGATGAGCGGCCATTTAATCATCATCTTCAGCCTGATGCCGATGCAGCGCTGTATTTATAATGAGCTGAATATTTATCTGAGGATTTTTCTGCTGCTCAACTTTCAATGTCATGAGCTCCGGAGGACGGCGCCGCCGCTGAGGGATCCACGGAGGGGCCTCTGTGTGCGGGGGGAGCAGGAGCCCCGGGGCCGCACACCATTTAACAACAAATGAAACTGTCAAGACCGACTGATTTTATTGATTGTGCGTCTGATGAAGAGGAAGTTCATTGACTGTGAATGTGAGTCGGGGGGGCGGAGACATTAGTGTCTCTGACAGCTGGGGGGAGAACGGAGGGAGATGAAGGGAAACAGATGCGAGCTGAGCTGACAGCCTGCAATCAGCTTCGGTGTGAAGCAGGGAGCATGCTGGGAGCCGCGGCGCCGCGGACAGTCCTCTGTCAGCACAAACAAAAACACAAGTCTGTCAACGCACAACGCACTAATTTGTGTCAAAGCAGATACAGCAGCTAATTACAAGGTCTGGTGACAGAAAGTCAACAGGTGCTGCAACTTCATGGAATTAACAAACCGCTGTTTATCTCTCCATTGTCTGCAATTATTTGGAGGCCAGACCAGGACCGTCCATCCTGGACCTGGACTCTGGGTCTGTAAAGTCAGCCAGTGCTGAAGAGCCGTAATCGTCTCCGAAGTCAGATCGTATTGAAATCTATGGGAAAATGTTTCGGCAATATGGTGAGCACTTCCTTCCCACGAACCATCACGCACTAAAGTCTTGGCTCCACCCACACTCCACCTCTGTGAGACTTAGGGGGCGGAGTCAGTCAAGAAGGCAGCTCACTCGGAGCTTCATCTATAGGGGGCGTGGCTACTGTGTGACCAGCTCCACCCCGCAGGCCTCCTCAGCCCCACCTGACGGCCGATGTGACGGCGTGGCTGAATGTTGACTCGTTGAGTCTTAGTGCACATTTTGGATTGACTAACTGAACAGTCAGCTTTGGAAGATGGAGGTTAAGACAGTTTTTGGTGTTTCGTGCAGCATCACTCAGGCGGATGCTGCAGCCTGAGCTGAAGGTGTAGTTTGGTGCTGAGCTAACAGGGCGAAGCTAAGATCATCTGAAAAAAGAAGTGGGATTCAGGTTTACCACCGAGAGAAGAGGAGGGAAGATTAAAGTGAAGAGATTAAAACAGAAAAGTGAGGAGGGACTGCTGCAGTTGCCGCTCCTATGGGAATGGTGATGTGCATCATGGGAAACGGCGTCATGCCATCAAATAATATCAAAGCTGTCGACTGGAGCCGATCATCAAAAAAATCTGCTGAGTAGTCTCCAGCCGCCTTTAAACCACAGAAGAAGAAGAAGAATTTGAGCTGTCTGCAGCTGATTCATTCTGAAGCTGTCTGACCGAACTTCTCCGGGGATCTGACCGCCATCAGCCTCCGTTCGTCCACATCTCCAGGACGCTGCTGTGAGGACTTCCTGTGGGGATGACTCTGCAGAATCCGTAATGTTTTCCTGCTCTGAGTGGAAGGCGACAGAATCATCTTCCTGTACACCGACGGACTCTCTTACACCGAGGCCAGCTGAGCCAGGCTTCTTCTTCCGGCTCAGACTGCAGGATGAAGTTTTGCATTTGGTCGACTTTCCAGTCTCCTACCTCCAGGCAGCCTGGTGTCTGATTTGACTCGTCTATTTCTGGTTTTCAGCATTCAAGGACACGGCCTGTGTGTGTGTGTGTGTAACAGAGGCAGGGCTGAAAAAATGAAACAGGATCAGTTAGTCCGCCATTCTCCAGAAACTTTGCACATAATTTCCTGAAGATTTTCCTGCATTTGGCTGATAGAATATTTAAAAAGTGTTGGTCGTTACGAGCAAGAAGTGAAGGAGGGAAGAGAAAATAATTTCATTCGAAGACGTCAGTTTTTAATGTGTTGATTTGAAACACCAAACTAAGAAATCATTCAGAACGAAGCAGTTAGCAGTCAGAAGAAGGAAAAGTAGCCAGCTAACGTTCGTCACATTAGATAGTGAACATCAGCTGGTGTCCAACTTTCTTCTCCTCATCACGCTGAAGGAGATAAAATGATTTTATGGCTTCAGACTGCAGAGTTTTCCGAACCCCGAGGCTCAGAGCTGGAAACAGTTATCGTCAGGACTTTAATCTAATCTGGTCTCATACAGAACGCACTTCCTGCTGCAGTTTATTTGTATGGAAATGTAATTCTTGCAGACGGGGTTGCACTGAGATTGTCGTTGAGGTGAGATGGTGAGAGCTGCTGTAAACACAGATAAAGGGGCTTCTGTTGTAATTCCTGTATTTGGGGTTTGAAGCTTGCAGCCCGACGTCCACTCAGGACGGCTGCTTGTTGCTCAGATAATAGAGCTGCAGGTAATTGTCCAGATACAGAGAGCTGGTGACATTTTCACTTCAAATGTTGGACTCTTCCTCCAAGTACCACAAAAGAAAAAAGCTCTGGCATTATTAAAGTGCCAGTCAGCTGGGTGCTAATTGCTGATACTTTTGTACGAAGCTGTACAGCTAAATAATCAGGGGTGTGTGTGCAGAGGTGGAGGCGCCGCGGCATCAGAAGGCTGCTGCGTTTCACACAGTTAAATGTGAAAAGAAGAGAAAACAGCAACATTAAAGGAAGCGAGCTCAACGTGACATTCGTGTTATTTAGCTTTGTGTTGATTTTTAATTGGCATCTTGGAAAAGAAGAGCGCTTCATCCGACTCACGTGTTTACAGCACGTCCCGCCTCGTTGACGCCAGCGCAGGATGTCAGCGACTAACAGGCACAAACATGAAGCGAAGATCACGCTGACAGATTTGGGTTAAACAGTTTGAGCAAAACTTTATTTCTTCTTTGTCTTGATTCCAATATTTTATGTTTTGAGTTTTGTTTTTTGTTTTTTTGTGGGAGCTGTGAGGTTTGTAGTTCCTGTTTTTTACGTCAGACGCTTCCTGTTCATTCAGCTGATGTCATCACGTCTCTGTCCAGTAAGAATTCTGCCAGATGATGGCGGGAGCGCCGGAGGAAAGTGAGACGGCGAAGTTTACAGGCTGATTCTTTTAGCCATGGCTGTTTGTTGTTACTGTAACCATGACAACTGAGGTCTGTCATTTGGCGTCGGTCTTGATGAAGTCTTAAAGAAACATCTTCAAATTTGGAACAAATTAAACATGAAGGGATTGGATTTTGGTGTCTAAGGTCAAAGGTCAAGGTCACGGTGCCCTCATGAAACGTTAAGAGAAGAAATGATTGGTTAACGTGCTGCAGCGTGGTGGAAGGACGGATTCTCAGATATGTGTTGGTCACATGAAGGCTTCCTGGGATTCTTCTAATCTAACCCAAACGGGCTGCGTCAGGAGACCCAGAAGAGACACATTAAAACTTCTACTCCAATGGATAACACACACACACACACACACACACACAGGAACAATCACAAAGAAAGAAACTGTTCCTCCAGTTAATCTCTGTTGTTGGTGTGTGACTCATTAATCATTTGGATGAATCACCTTTTGCTGGCTGTAACAGTAAACATGACGGTTACAGACTGAGAGGAAGAATTATTTCAGACAGCAGGTGGACTCTGACTCCACTCGACCTCAGCAGGACGGAGTCCATCCAGAAAATGGAATTCAGAGAAAAACCACCAAGCGCAGTGATGATGATTTTAGTCCATCTGGTCTGAAGGCAGACCTGCGTGTGGTCTTAAGTCTCTCTTCCCTTCGGACTAAAAACACCAAACACATCCTGACTCTGCAGGATGATCTCTGTATGAGACTCCGCTCGTGTTGAGGACGGAGATGGCGGCTGGTGTGAAGGAGGTCACCTCAGAGTCCTTCCTGTCGCTCTGACGTGGTCCCTCGGGTCGACGGGTGGCAGCTGCAGAACGTCCCTCCATCGCTGTGATATGAGGCTCCATCCACGCATAATCCTGACAGGAAGTGCTGCCTGAACGACGGAGCGTGGAGATTCAACAGGAAGGTGTCACAGCTGATGGGAAGAGAATGTGTTTCAGTGTCTCTGGAGAAAAGCAGGAGGGAACGGGGCCTGGGGTCAGCTGATCTGATCAGAGATGAACAGAGATGAACAGAGATGAACGGGTTAATGTGGAGGTCGCTCCGTCCGTCTGACCTCGGAACAACCATTGAAACTTTTCCTGCCTCTGCTCCCGGTCAGATACAGTCTGCGGCAGCATCCGATCCAGCTCCGGTGTTTTTGTTATCGATCGTGTTTGAGAGGCAGAGATTGACCTGAGCACAACTCTTACCTCAGATTGATCAGTTACACACAATAACCCATCAGGGCGCCTATTGACCATAATCACACAACTTAAAATCTTTTTCTTTCTCTCTCCTTCCTTCCTCCGACTTGTCTCCTCCTTCTCTCTGCTCTCTGTCTCTCGCCTCCTCTCTACTTATTTCTGACAGTCGGACAGGTCTGTAAGATGCCAGAGCATTTCTCACAATGATACCCATTTACACAGAGGAGTGCTCATAATGACTTCAAATTGTCTATAATGGCTCATAATAGGCACTTCTCCCCTTCTCCTGCAGGCATTTCAATGTGCTCACTTTTCTATTGTTGTGAGGCACAATGTGTGTGTCTGTCTGTGTGTGTGTTCATGTCATAGGTGCACACATTGTCATTCTGTTCTGTAAATAACCTGCATGTGAAACTTAACACAGTCTCTCTCTTCATCAGCAGCATCTTCCGTTTCCATGACAACGGTTACTAACATAATCTGTTTCCCTGTCTGTTTAAACAAACAGTGCCTTCAAACACACACTGAATATTAACATGGACCTCACTCAACCTACTGACCATCAGCGGGCGACTCCACTGGCTGGGAAAAGAAATCAGACCGTATTGAAGTCTATGGGAAAATGTCCTTTGTTCTCCCTGATTTTTTAGCTCAGTAAACATGTTTCACCACTGTGCTATGAATGGGCCATTAAAAATGAGCCTATACATCCATTTTAGTCCAGTTTATTCCTGAACAGGACAGATTAGGGTTCTCTGATCTGAGTGTAAATAATAAAACAATACAGATGAAGTGAAAGTTAACTGGTGATGGATATGATGGTTGAGGAAAGTGTTGTGTCGGCCATGTTTGCTCCCTTCAGGAGTGAACCAGCTGTTGGTCAGCAGCGTCCTCGTGCTCCCAATCTGCAGAGGAAATGAACCAATCTGATTGTGTGGAGTCGACAACAGCGTGGCGATAAACGAGGCCGCCGTTATCTGCTGTTTTGTTTGGTGCACACAGGTGCTAACAGGTTTACACAGGTGACATCACGCAGAAAGGCAGGTTGAAAAGACGGCCGACAACGAGGGAGAGGAAGATTGAGGAGGTGTGATGAGCTACTGTCAGCAGGAGATTGTGTTTGGCTTAGATCACCATGTGTGTGTGCGCACATATGATTTTGTTCATTTCCTCTCTCCTCTATGAGCTCATGCCAAAATAAGCTCATTACCATCACAGGAGCCAAGGCTGGAATTCAGAAATTCATTAGCTCAACGATTTGCATAGTCTCACTTTCCTCTGTGTGTGTGTGTGTGTGCGCCCCTGCTCTCCTGTTCTATGTGTGTTTGGCAGCACTCGCTGCAGGCACTCAAACCCTCTCCTACCTGCTACTCTGTCATGGTTTCTCTTCCCTCTTGTGCGGTTGAATTAAAATGTTCCCCTTCGCTCTGCTGAAGGTTTGTGCTTCAGCGTGATTCATGTTCAAAGAAACTCCAGTCTGAGAAGCAGAGACTGACAATTACAGCAACAAAGGCATGACCGACAGGGAGAGAAGCTTTAATTGAGTTAAAATTGAGTTTCTGAATAGATCATTGTGTTAATTTTAGAATAAATATAGTTCTTTTCTAGCGGGGTGCACTCTGGCTCAGGAGAGGGAAGATATGAAATCTTTCTCACGGCCCTTTTTCTGCTCTCTCATTTTTCTTCCGGCTGCGTATTCATTTTCTGTCCCGTTCTTATCTGAGATAACGCCGTGATCTATGCTTCGCCTGAGGTACAATATCAAAGATTCAGCTGAGAGAAGTGATACGGCTGCGTGTTACGAAGAGCTGCAGTTTGTTTTCACCACCAAACGCTCTGCTTCTGGACTGAACAGGTGAGTGTTACCTGCAGGAGCGCTTCCTGTCCGCTGTTTGACTCAACGGCGCCTCGGCACAGAATGTTACCATGGCAACCATTGAAGAACAAATGTCTCATACTAAAGGTCGACATCGTAATTTATCCAGAAGAGTTAATATTTATAAAAGAAAAAAAATGTTTTCAGGTAAACACTCTAGCAAGGCTGTATAGTGGTTCCAGGTGGGCGGGGCTTGGAGACGTTGCTGGGGGTGTGGCCAACTGTTAAGTTGTGACATCACAAAGTTACAGTCATTTTGTTCTAAATGAAAACTATGAACAACCAATAAACACACAAAGAGCAAAATAAACACATTTAAGAAGCTAAGATGGAGTTCGACTTAAAGCATCTGATTCAGCTGAGACACACGTCTGAGACACAAATCCCTCAGGACAGGAAGGAGCAGTCCTCAGAATTCAGAGAGAGTCGTGACTACGGCTGCACAAGTTCTCAGGACGGACGGCAAACAGCAAACAGCATCATGCTTTTATTTTGAAGTCTTTTAAAGTGTGATCATTCCAGTCCCCTAATAATAATCATAAAGAACTTAGTGACCTGTGATATGTTATTTTGGAGTGTAACTGCAGTGAGAGATGCATTATGGGTTGTGTGTGTTGTTGTGCGTTTGGTTACTGCAGTTACACCTCCAGGAATTTGGACATGGCCAAAGATTCCGATTGTCCACCTTTTTCTCATTTCCACCGCAGACGGTCCAAAGTGTCCTGGGCTTGTTTTTATTTTTCCAGAGCACTCTGACCCGTCGATATCCGACCGGTCACAGTACGTCTAAAGAAAGAACGGCTAACAACAAAGGACACACAACTTCTCAGCTTTCAGAAGCTGCTGACATTTCTCTGACAGAACTTACAGTAATTTCAGGTGCGGTGGCCGCCGGTGACGATGCTCGGTTTGGTTTGGAACAGGAGTTTCTGAGGAGCTTCGTCTCTGCGCTCTGATACGAACCACTGCAGGTCCACCTGACCTCACCTTCGGTGTCACAGGATCAACAATAAAGAGCGTACAGGTCAGATTAACATTTACTCCTCGAAAGGTAGAGCTGAGAGTCGTCAGCGTAACAGTGATACGATATTTCCTTTAAACTTCCTTCACAGGACGACAGGAAGAGTTTTTCTTTTCCTCACAAGGTTCTTTGTGTTGTCAGAAGAAGATGTTCATATTTCCATTTGTCTTTAACATTAAAATTGACGTTTGAATACAAAAAGAAGCTGAAGTTTAATGAATATTAATATGTGATTTGAAGTGAGGCGACTGAACTGAAGAGTCAGAAGATGAGTCTCATTTATCTTCACTTCCTCTCATGACTCGATTTTAATGTCTCATTTAGTTTTTCTGGATAATAAATTGAATAACAAAGATGTTGGTTCATCAAACATGCTCCATGCAGAGAAAATATCTTTTTATCTGAGTGAAAGATTTAAAGGTGCCCTGCAGAGTTTTCTTCTTCATACAGCAAATTCAGGTTTTCATTCAGTGTTTTCTCATCAAAGCACTTTGTGTTTGTCCTCGAGCTACAACAAACGCTCTGAATACATTTTCCTTCCTCATTGTGCTGAAATTACCAGAATGTTTTCACAGAGCATTTTCTCACTAACGTTTAATCGTTCAATCACATTTTCTGACATCAATTAGAAGTTCACACATCAATATCCGATGGCCACACACTGACAAAATGTGTCTAGGACTGCTATTTTAGCTGGTTGTGTATTTATTTGTGCTGATAGAATTTGAACTTTATTATACAGTCAGGACACTTTAGTTGATGCGCAGCCTGAAGTTTTATGAAAAGAGTGAAATCTTAACGATGTGTTAATATCTAACACGTTGTCTCTCAGTTTTGTAGTTTTCTTTCTTGAATGTTGTCGTCGGAGTGAAACTCTTGTGTTCCTGTCACAGAGCGGAGCCCATTTCCACCTCAAAGATTACTGTTATTTTATCTGTTTTCTGAAGTTAGGTGCGACTTTATTTTCAAAATATTTTGGAATGTGTGTGTTGTTGGGTTTTTTTTAAACCAACCATTTCAGTTTTGAAAAAATAACTTCCACTGTGTGCTGCTCTTTTCCACTAAATCACAATGTGTTTGTTTTGACCACAAACTGTGACAGATTTAAGGTGGACTTGTCCTGTCAGCACTCACAGAACGGAACAACACAAAATTTGTGCGCTCTGTGATTGTGTGTGCACTTTTTCTTGGCTGCTAATGGATCTGCCAAAAAGTGTCACTGTAATAACAACATTTAGTCACTTCACTTGAGTGTAAACACATTTGAAACTTGATGTGAGTGTGTGTCGACCTGCTATTTAAAAAATATATCACTTTTAATATTATTATGATTATTGTTTCAATGAATTCTGAGTGGAGGACGTTATTATCTCCAGTGGCAGAAAAAGGGAGACTTTTATTTTTCATTTCCTGTTTTGATGAAAAACAACCAATGCTTGAAGTTTCACCTTAAAGCGTTCAGTTGTGCTTTTTACAATAAAATGAAACGTTATTATTGCATTTTAACGTGGAAACAAGTTCTGCTGTGAAACTGTAACACACAACACCAACAGGCGGTTGATAAACACAATGAGCTCAGAAAAAATTTGGTTGGCTGATGCTGACGAGATAAAAAGTTTGGTCAGTCTTACAAACTTTATTTAAAAAGACGCATGAACAGCTGCCTTTTTTTATCAGCAGTAAAAATGACTGCAGCTAAAGTATTCCTCATCATTATTGCTCCAAAGAATGAGCAGAACTCTTCTGTGGTGGGCTTTTATTATCAGTCAGCGTAACAACTTCATTGTGTGTCTTTGTGTGTGTTTGTGCGTCTGACTGTCATTGCCCAAAGTATGAAGTAACTCTTTCTGCATGAGTAAACAGGGAGAAGTGAACTAATCCTTTGTGTCCTGACTCTGCAGGAGGTTTTTGATTTGGGAGGGTTTCTCAGCTGTGTGCAGCAGTTGCGTAGCCCCCCCGCCCCGTCTGTCCCCCCGTTGTCCCACCTGTCGTCCTTATCGGCGGCTGGAAGCTGCTGTGGTATGGTCCCTGCTCTGAGGCCCTTCTCTCCCGTCTTTGTTCTGCCTCCCATCTCAGTCAAACAGAATTGTGCGTCTAATCACTTTCACCCCTCCGACCTGTTTCTGCTTCACCCCCCCCCATACACACACCGTGTCCCCCGCCGTCATTGTGTTTAAACCCGTCCCTGCTTCCTAATTCACCTCCACTCTCCCCTTCAAAGGCAGAACAGAGCGGAGTCGAGTGACGCCGAGTGTCATTGAACGGATAATTAAAGTGACGAGGTCACGTGTTGTTTTCTGTGTCGAGACCTCCAGCAGGAAGTTTCACTACCACGACTAATGAAGTGCTATTTAAAGGAAGGGGCGGGTGGTTGTACAGAACCTGAAGGGGAGTCTTCTTCTGTGGTGCCCTGCGCTCCATTTGTGGGTGTTTTATTGCTCCACTTTTACCCCCTTCCTTCGTTCTAGCTGTCTCATCTGCCCACTAAAACAAAAGCTGGTTTGATTTCAGGAAGCCTATTTAAAGGATCGTCTACTGCGACACAGCAAACATGAGCATTAGCAGCTTCAGCCAGGACTGGAGGTTATAATTTAGCTGTTTAGCATGCTAATTGTCTCAGTGATATATAAACGGAGGCCAAAGACGAAGTACAGCTGCTCAAGCTAACGCTAGCAGAAATGTGCACACAGAATAGAAATATTACTCATTAAGTGGAGAGTTTTTTGTCTTCTGGACGTTAAACTGTCAAACTGAGCACAACAACAGAGAAATCACCTCCACAGGCTGTGACGCTACCTGCCGACCTGAGTGTGTGAGTGCGTTAACAAACAATGCTATTGTGGATTTGAAAGATTCTGATTTATTTTACAGAGATGGAAGAAAAGCAGCAGCCCTGCAGCGAAGCCTGAGATATCCATTAATTTGCCTTTTTTTCCCACCCCATTACAAATATATGGTATCCGTGGCAACCGTCTCCTCCTATTAACCGTATTCTCACCTGTGTTGGACGGACGTGATGTCTGCTGCCGGCGTGAGATGAAGGACAGAAGTCGGAGCTTCAAATCAAAGACAAATGCAAATATTTGTCTTCTCCTGCTCTCCTTCCAGCTTCTCTCCTGACAGGAGAATAAGAGATGTTGTTAGCCTAGCTTAGCACAGCTGGTTTGTTTAAAGGTCTTTTATTCTGGAGGGCTGATCAATCAGAAGATTTTTTTTATCATTATTATCGGGAGCAAAAACATGTCTGAGCTCAGGTTCTGAATCCAGCTTGGATCATTTCTCTGAGGACGGAGACCTTTCAGACTTTTACTGGAATACAAAACCTGGACCTGATTTAGGATCAGAGACCTTCAGACTGTATGTAAGGAAGTGAAGCGCTCTGTTCAGTTTTTGTATGAATGTATCCGTTACACATCATGAACAAGCTCTCTGAATATAAGGAAGTTGGTTCCCTCTGCGTCTCTCATCCTTCTCACCTCTGTGACTCACATTTTATGCCTTTATTGGAGAATGATAGAGAAGGGATGTGGGGAAATGAGGTGAAATTCAGGGCAAAGCGTTTGGAAGACGGCGGCTGCACCGCTTCTGCCGCTGCTGCCTCACATCTTCACTGCGACGCCACAGTAATAATTTATGGCCACTCAGACGAATGAGTCAACACATTTATCAAGTCAGAACTTCTCTCATCTGCTGGACAGGAAGAAGAGCCTGTTCACAGAGTCTTCAGTAATCTCAAGTGGAAATTATCCTTTTGAAAAGAGGCAGTCACACATTTATTCCACACACTGCAGAACGGACACCGTTCAAAGAAACATAAAGTGAGAAATTCACTTCAAAACCTCAAACTGCTGATACTCCTGTTAGCTTCAGATGAACTTCAGCTCATTTGACTTCATCCTGCAGTTCCTGCTCAGACCACCAGAGTCCAGCTCCAGCAGTGAGTCCCTGTTAAAATGTCAATTAAATGAATTAATCAGTCAATACATAAATTCATTTTGGTCATGAAACAGCTACTTCCTTCATCTTCGTCCACCCTTCAGTCTGAGGTCTGACTGGTTGGAGTGGCTGATCGATTGGACGACATCTTTAATGCTGTCAGTAAAGTGTTATTTCAAAATAAAAGCAGAAAAGCAGCAAAGGATCACAGTGAGACTTCCCTGCTGAGGACTGGATCCCTAAAGCTGGACCAGATGGGACCAGATCCTGTGGAAGACAATATTTCCTCTGCTGAGATCTGTTTATTATCATTATTATTACATTGTATTTTTTTAGAAAATGTATTCCACAGGTATGAAATTGTTGTCAAGCCATTTATTGAGCTGCGCTGCGGGAGTTAATCGAAATCTCCGCTCTCACAGGATGCAATCATATTTCAGTTTAGCAGTTTGAAATGATTGACTGTTACATGTGGCAGCAGCCTGCAGCTGCAGTAATGGGGGAGGACAGTGTTGTAACGCTGCAGTGACAGACTGACTGACTGTTAATGAGCTGGGTTACCCCAAAGTTGAACTCCATCTGCTGACGTGTGCAGAAATGAGCCAATTACTGCGTTATTATAACCTGCAGATGAACAGTGATATTATTACTGCACCTCCAGCGTCTTTCAGTCCAACAGCTCTTAGTGGACATGTTGGTCTGTCGGAGGTGATCAGCAGGTCAGCAGGCTGAGCGGCACACGAACAGACTGAAGTTTGGGCCGACTGACCGCTTCAGTCGCAGCTGCTCTATATCAGATTTAATTACAGCTCAATCTAATTCAAACTATATTTGTAAACTGTTAAATATAATCACCAGAGACGAGAACAGATGCACGGTCATCCAGCCTCTCTTAGTTTAAAGTCTCCAGTTAACAGAGATCAGTCTGCACTTTCCTGTTTACCTCATTTTATGTGAAAACACCTGAGTAAAGCCCAACATCTGCCCAGGTGATTAACTATCCTCCAGTCGATGTTTCTATGAGCTAATTAAAACCAATTAAATGGTCAAATGTTGACATTTAAAGTGTTTTCATTTATTTCCGAACGTCATGATTCGAGTCAGAGATGAGAAAACGGTCCAACGTGAAGTGAGCGGCAGCTGCTGTGGCCTCGGAGCTGCTCGATGAGGGAGGCGGTTCATTAGTAAAGATGAAAAGGCAGAAAACATCATTTCATTTTCTTTATCTGTGATGATTTACAGAAACAAAGTCATCTCTAGCTCTCAGTGAGTTCTTCGGAGGGCGGCTGTTAGCTTACCTTCTCTGAATGGATGCTTTCTGTTTGGCTTCATTTGCTTGACAGTAAATAAACTCATTTGACACAAACAAAGTTCAACATTATGATTAAAACCTTTGGCATCCTGATCACGTCTGATGTTACTGAGCTGGATGTTTGTCTCCAAATAAAAAGAACGACCGGCCAACAGCAGTATATTTTCATATAATAATTCATTATCAAAAGATCTTTCCTCATTCAGCAACATGAACAGAATCTTTTCGACGAACAAACGGCGGTTTGACTCCAGCTCCCAAAAATGGGAAAAGAGGTGCAAGTAGTTTTATTCCAGATAACACCACTGCTGTGAATTTGACATTTTCAACTGAAGTCTACGGGGACTGCTCCTGGCGGTCTCTGGTGGATCTGCAGGTTTAATCGTCCTGCACGTCTATCTGGGAATTCCTGAAACTCCATCAGTGTGGTGGAGGTGAGTGCTCACATCAATGATGCATCTTTAAATCATCTTCATCGTCTCTATTACGGAGGAAACGGCTGCACAGTCCACTTCCTCTTCTTGCCGACGGCTGCAGATGAGGATCTAATAAAAGGCAGCAGAGAAAATGGCTTCACGTCTGTGTAATACATGGAGGTTAAACAGGAAGGAATTGGCTGCAGATTGAAGTGATTTGTATGTTTTAGTCTGCAGTTCCACCACCACTGCTGCAATAATTGAATTACTGCAGAAATCAGACCGGTCTGAAGCAATTCCCTCCACACACACACACACACACACACACACACACACACACACACACACACACACAGTCATTCCTTGGGAGATGCGTTCCTCCCTTCATCCCTTTCATGAGCGAGAAGCTTCAGAGGATGAGCGTGAGATCAAACACAGAACCGGTTAAACCACAGCAATTACACTATCCACCTGAGGGAGGGGGGGCACGGGGGGGGGGCGGCTGATAAAGACGGAGTGTGTGAGAATAAGTGTAATGAGAACAGATTGTGGATCAAGAATTCAGAGCACTGCTGAATTAAATAGGTTTTGGGAGACGGGGATCGTTCAGGTAATGTGTTTTAATAAGATACGACTGGTAGAGGCCTCCAGTGAGCACTCAGGTGTGTTAGCATGTTTTACACCAACAGCCCCCCCACAACATTTTTTTCTACCAAGTCCAATGAAAAACCTTTCAAATGGCTTCAAAGGTCAGAAGGAACTGTGATCGTCATCAGAACTGCTGTGGAGCAGCTGCGGTCCACAGAGGCAGACCGATCACCTCGGCCATCAGCTGCAGTCGGAGACTCTTGGGGATTTTGGTGGATTGTGGACTGTCTGGTCCAGACTCCTGGTCCTCGTCGCCACACAGCCGTCCAGCTGAATGTGTGTTGTTTCTACCATCACACCTTCGACGTGACCATCTTTGTCACTCGACCATTGAGTTTGATGTGTCAGCAATATTTACTTCGCTTTGAGTGAAATGCTGCGCTGCATTTTCCTCCAGATTCTCTTCGCAGAAACGGAAAAGATTCAGACCAGGAGCGAATTTGACTCTTTCCAACATTGAAACTTGCTCCAAACATGTTTTAAATTCATGTTGCCTTTAAATGTTTTTACACATAATAAATGAGATTCATCAGACTCATGTATGAGTCGCAGGCAGACCTCGACTCAGAGGAGCATCCTGAGACCAGAATCAGAGACACTTGATGTGATTCCAGATGAGACGTAGTGACGTCATGCAGCGTCACTTCCTGGCAGGAAGTCTTCTCTACAACAGGCAGCTAGTTTCTCTGCAGAGCGAAGACTTTGTTTGGAGTGAGTCTCACAATATGACGCACACAGCAACAATAATCAGCATGGCTGTGTCTGAATATCACGTCCACGAGCGAGGCAGCAGGGACTGTGTCTGACTGAGTTGGATTATCAAAGTGATGGCTGCCATTTCTGCCAGCTGACACCTGTGTTTCATCTGCACCTCACACTGTGTGACATTCTGTACCTGACAGGCATGATTACAGGCTGGCCGCGATTTAAAGTAAGAAAGCAAGATGGGAACGCCGAGTGCAGTGTTAGAAAAGGCAGGGTGGGGGGGTGGCTGGGTCAGACAGTCCTGGACTGATGTGGGAACGAGCGCTAATCAGTGACGGGATCAGGAAGGACGGCACATAATGACTGTCAGAAATGCCAAGTGACCGTGAGACGAGGTGTGATAACAGCTGATAACAGCCCGAGCATGCTCTGAGCAGCATCGTGTGGCTGAAGCTCCAACAGGTTGGACAGAGCTGACACTGTTCTCCGTTCTCCGTAACCATGGCAACCAATCGGCCAGGATTCAGGGAACAGTCAAAGTTAGAGAAAATTGTCCAAATATCGACCCTCCGTGACATCAGCAGTCAGCTGATCTTAAATCAGAACGTCACTGTAAACTAGAGACTGAGGAGGGACATTTTCCCATAGACTTCAACGTCACCAGCTGGTTTGAGCGCCTTAATGAATTTTAACAGCTGTCAGGACGCTGTTGTTGACCCTTCTGTTGTCATGGTAACGCAGCACTGCCTGTCCATCACACCGTGTTCACCACAAGGAAGACTCAAGATTAGGACGCACAACACATCCGCAGGAACAGACGCACAGAAGGATCTGTTGAGGCGAATGTTTGTCTCCATATCGCCCTGTGTGTGTTCTTGCGTGTCCTCCTGAGGCCTCCTCTGTCTGTGAGGGTGTTAATGGAGTTTGCCGCTCTTCTTGTTCGACTGGAGTAATGACCGGAGGAGACGGCAGGAAGGAGGACAGAAGGGGAGGGGCAGCAGACACGGGGGGTCTCATCCCGTCTCCTGTGGACTTCACTTGTGCGATCCTCTGAGACGACTCGCTGATAACTTTGAGGTTCAGGAAATTAACATTTGGCTCACTGTGAGGGTCAGAGCGCCTCCTCTGATTGGAGCAGATTCTCTCCTCTGATTGGCTGACCAACCGTTGTTACTACAGCTGCAGAAAGAATCCTGAGAGGAGACGAAGAACTACTGAGAAGGTTTTCAGGCTTTTTAATAAACAATACAGACTTTTAGATGTAAATTAAAGACCCTCCTGAGGCATTTACCTGTAATACCACCTGAGTTTTTAATGGAAACTACAAACACACATTCATCTTGTTTCCCACTTCGGAGGAAACTGTTCTCACACATCAGGAGCTCCAGCAGCTGTCAGCCTGAACCTGCAGGTGGATCTGACCTCCGGAGCCGCAGCAGGGAGTGATGACGTTTATTTATCAGCCAATGAGACGGCTCAGCCAAAATGGAGCCAATCTGATCATCCTCCATCTTTGATAGTGACGTCTGGAGTCACGTCTCTACATCAGACGCTCCTATTGGCTCTGGTGGGTGATGTCACAGCCAATCAGAGAGTCTCTGGATCAGTCCTGAATGATTCTGAGTTTATTGTGTTGACAGAACAAAGAGCTGATTTTTCATCATTAATGAGCAGAAGTGTTTGCTTCCTTTCTGATCCAGAGTCCAGGTCTATGACCCGCCTCTGCTCCGAGCTCAGTAAACTCCACATAAACATGCCACCTTTCTGCTCTGACGTTTTTCTCTGCAGGCATTTCACTCCACTGGCTCGCAGTTTCTTCATGGTTAGACTCTGCTGCAGTAATTGAATTGTTATAATTGGCTAAATAAAAAAACAACTGGAGCGAGCCCCATTTTGTTTGTGTGAGAGGGAAAATGGGTCAAGGTTGTTTGTGCAGCTCTGCCGGCTTAAGAGATTTAAAAATGGTTAGATGAATTAAAACAACATCTTTAACTGTACTTTGTAACGAGACAGTTCCCACACTGAGCCCCAGATTCCACTAATGACTGCTCAGGGAAATGAGATATTCACACACACACACACTGATTAATACACACACAATTGTTTATGGGATGACTGGTCTGTTTATTCCTCGACAGACTGTAAAAGCTCCACTTGGTGCATCTATATGAACACGTCAAAGAGTATTTCTCTAATTAGCTAAAAATGTCTGTTTGTTCTTGTTTGTGAGACGTGAGCTCGGCAGAAACGTCGCAGCTGAAACACAACCGCTGCTGTTGCATCCAGACATCTGCTGCGCCGTGTTTATGCTGCAGTTTAACTGTTTTTACTGAATATTTCTGTTTACAGCCGCGATCAGAGGGACAACATCTGTCACAGGATGACAAGTGAAGTGTTGTGTTTGACTCCACCGACGCATCTGTGTTTTCAGACTCTTGTGAATCATCTCCTTGCGGCAGCACTAACAGGTACAACATGGCGCGGGGATTTCTTACATCTGCTGCCAGAGCAATGCATTGTGGGAATTTTTTCCTCCAACATCATCAGTTTGACAGAAATGTTTCCTCACATTGATGAACCAGCTGAGACAATCCCGTCAGTTAATGAGCGGCAGTTTGGAGCCTGAATCAGTTGGACACAGAGTTCATTTGTGCATTTTCTCTGATTGCGTTTTCAGGTGCTGGTGTGAGTCTGAAACAGGAGAGGTTGTGGTCTGCCTCCATGTTCAGGGCTGAGCTGTGGATTTTCCTTCCAGCTGCTGTTTTATTTTTGCGTGGAAATATAAATATCAATCAATGTCTCCAGGGGACGTTTAAGGTTTGGGGACCTCTGTCAGGAACATGAAATTGAGACGTCAGCATAAAATCCAGATGGCAGAGAAGACAGAGGTTAGATGAACCAGAGCTGCACTTCAGGCTACGGCAGCACGTTAAATACACATCTGAAGCAAACTGGAGCATGTCGCTCACTTTGTTAGCCGACCGGCCTCAGGAGATGAGCTGCAATCAGACACGGAGGGGGAAATATTCACATCCTTCACATACACACATCTCCCATGATGCTCCCACACACGTGTTTTCAATTTCTCCTGCTGGATGGGATCTCCGCTGGGGGGCCGACCTCGGAGAGCAGCCAGAAATAATGATTTCATTAATCCATCCATGACTTCTGATTTTGTTCACACAGCCAAAGCTTTTCCTGCCGGAGGAGGTCAAACTGTTCGTGTTTGACCTGAGACAGCAACGTCCTAAACTGGAGAACAATAAGTTTGTCTGCCTGCAAAAATTATTTCAGCTGATGAACGCGACTCCCCACAAACATCCGGAACGCAGCTGAGGTTCGACTGACCCAAATTTCACAGATAAAAAACGGTTACCGAGCAGGAGTTGGGACATTTTCCCATAGACTTCAATACAATCTTATTGAGCCCTGATGGTCAGACCAAAGGTCGAGCAGGACCAGTCCGGAGCTGATAAAACACACCAACACAATGCGGCTGCCTGAGCGCAGCCAAACTGAACTCGCTCCTCACTCAGTGATGATGACGATGAAATTCATGTTCCGTCTGATCCACCAGTCAGGTCAGGTCTCTCTCTCCATGCCGAGTTAATCCTGCCACTCAGTCCTCTTCATAAATATGCATCATTACACATATTTACATACCACTCAAACTGAATTTGTCTGCTCTGTATTTCACTTCATAGAGAATAATCTGAATGATCAGGTCAGTAATCCTTCGTTCTCTGTTCGTGTCAGACTGGACGGCCTTGTTTCATATCCGCTCTTCATAATTCACCTCCAAACAAAGCTCAATATGCACGCTGGTCATTAAAAACAAATGAGCCGCACAGAGAGGCTTTTAATTAGAAATGAAAAGTAAAATATCCGTCATTTGTTCACAGATAAATCAGAGTAATTAAACCCCGTTGACCTGATTAGTGGATTCTGTTCCCTCCTGGAAGGATCTTCATCGAGGACGCTCACAGTGACGTTATAGAACCAGCTCCTCTGTTTGGAACCTGACTGAAACTCCAGATCTTCTGCTGGAGAGAAACGTTTCCTCCGACCACAGTTTAGGTTTCACTGAAGCTTCCTAACTGCGTCTTTATTTCAAACCTCTTTTCCTTCACATTTTGAGCTCTTCAGGAAAAACACAACGGTCTTTAATATCTGACGTTCATCAAGATCTTTTCATCGTCTCTCTTCAAGTATTTTATGTCTCTGCTGCTTTTTACTCCTGACCTGTTGAGTTCTGTCAGCTTATCCCTCAATTAATTTCAAATATTACTCAAATTTGTCAACAGAAACAACTATTTTATTAACAATAAGTGGATAATTAGCCTGTTTATTTAGAAATATTTTATTGAATGAGAAGCAGACAAATTTGTCTGACATTGAAGGTGATTCAGGAAGCGAGAAGCCTTTTATACATTTTGTGAATATGGGACAGAAATCTGAGGCCAGCTGAAGGACAGAGGGACCAAAAGGCGAATTTTCAGATGGCAGTGAATTCTGATTCCTGCTGAATGGAACACACCTTTTGAGACTCTCAGCGTCAGCAGCCTCAGGAGGACCTGGGCGTTTGGTGGAAGGACGGATGAGTGGAACTGTGTTCTGGATCTGAGCGGCCTCTGGTGGACTGGTTCAAAGATTCTGGTTCTCCTCAGTTTGGAGGACCAACGTTTTCGCTCTGTCTCATGTCTCCATCACTGCGGCTGCTCTTCAGCTCTGGCAAACCAATTTTCACTCATAATGAAATCCAGCACACAGCCACAGACTCGGATTTAAACCTGCGGCACCGATCAGCTTAATCAGAAACGAACCGACGGTCGGCCAAAACTGGGCTGCAACAGACAGCCGCTCGTATTTTAAGGCTCTGAATGTCCTTTTAACGCTTCTGTGTGACGCACTTTGGAATTATCTGTGTTTGAAAGGTGTTACACAAATAAACCAGCCTCTCCCCGGCTCAGCTGGAGGGTGAGTGGGGGGACGGGGGTGAGGAGAGGACGGGAAGAAGGAAGTCAAAGGGAAGAGAGGAAGACTTCCAGCAAGCAGATGAATGATCCCGCATTTCTTATCACGTTCTTGCACATGGTGTGTACGTATACACGTGTGTGTGTCCTGGTTTACCTAATTCTCTGTAATTCAGTTTCCCTCCCTCAGTCCTCACTTTCTCTCCTGTTCTCTTGCAGGCTGATCTTATTGTACATTCACGGCGTGTTGAGTCATTATTGTGCGTCGTGCTAATGTTGCCGACAAATTACAACATGTAAACAGCGTCTGTGTAAACGCTGCTCTCTTGGCAGCCAGAGACAAACACACATTCAGCCGGTTATTGAATGTTTCCCTGCAGGCAGGAGGCTCGGGCCGTCTCTGCGTTCAGTTCTGATCTGACCCGGATGGCTCAGGAAGTTCAAAGGTCGCCGTTTGTTTTAAATTCTTCACTCTCAACACGACAAAATGAAGACGTTCATCATATTGTGTCAGTCTGAATAGGTGATGAAGACATTTCTAAGAAGCAGGAGGACTAAATCAGACAGAGCGGCAGTTTCATTTGATTTCATCACCTCATTCAGGCTGACATTTGGCCGGCGACCCCCCCACCCCGAAGCAGCAACATGGAAACACTCCTGTTAGTCGTCACTTTAGAGAGAGAAGAATAAAAAGGGAGTTTATTAACACCTCCAGTCTGCAGGAGGAGTGTCTAACCCTCCATCTTTGATAGTGACGTCAGCGTCACGTCCTCCAGAAAAAACAAACATTTGCTTTGATGGCTGACTCTCCAGAATAATTCAGTGACACCATTCTGTTTCAGGAAACACAAAGATGAGTCTGTTTGTTTTGCTGCCTCAGTGGATCCTGAACGCTGCACAATAAAATCCGACAGTCGGCCGTTTTCAGGATGTAAAGCCTCTGAGTGTCACCCAGACGAGCTCAGTGAGGGTTTTGTTTGTTGCCTCCAGGCCGCCGTCGCTAACAGAGGTATTACTGTCTGTGCAGAGCTGAGCAGCAGAACCTGATCCAGGACCAAACTGCAGGATTCACAGAGTCCAGCACCGCTCAGACAGGTTTTCATTTCACTGGAGCTGAGTGGACCCCTCAGGACGTGACGCTGCGTCATGTTTGGTAATTCTGCCTGTGGGGGCGAGGGACCGGCCGGGCTGGGGGGGATTAGGAGGAACACGACATCAGGGACCGACGGAGAAAATCCTCTGCCTCCTTTTCACTCTGTGCCATGAAGCTGTGACAAATGTGATGGAGGGAACAGTCGGAGGTTTATCCTTCAGAAACGGCGTCCCGACAGGAAGCTGCAGAGCTCCAGTTCAACATTCAAGCCGAGTCACCAGTTCTGGAACAGAAATCCTTTTTTTCAGTCTGTTTGTCTTAAAAGTGTAAAGATGTCTTCACGTCCTGACTGAGCTGGTCCACACATGAATGTTTTCAGACTTTGGGGTGGAGAGTGGGGGGGGCATGTTTGTGGACCATCTGATCTCCTGGTCTTTATGGTTGGAAGCTTTAGTTCCCGTTCTGAACAGGTTTTTCTGAAGGGTTAGGGTTGGGGTTAGGGCTAACCCCAACCCTAACCCTAACCCTAACCCCAACACGAGTGTCTGGTCTCATTCTCACCCTGAGAAGTCCTCAAGACGAGCTGACTGAGCCAATCAGAGTCACCTGAGCTCAGCAGAGAAGATCCAAAGATATCTGAACTTTAATACAAACTAAACTCAGCTCGTGTTGACTGGATCTCTGGATCTGCTGGAGATGAGATCAGCCGCAGCAGATTGAACTTCAGGTTGCTGAAAATCAACTTCTGAAGGCGAAGACATGTTTCTTTTCTCGACAGCACACGAGTGGCTCCCCGGTTTGTCACCGCTGATTAGCCGGCCAAATTAAAATGGTTTGTTTTGCTGCCGAGCTGTGAAATAATTGTTATTTTGGCTCTGAAGAGGCTGTCGATTAGAAAGACACCTCCTTGATTAGTCTCAGTCTGAAGCTTCAGATTATTTCTGCTACACTTTGCAATTATTTTTGGGCCGCCACAGTGAAACTATGGACCGTCAGTACGGTGGCCTGCAGAGCTCAGCACACTACATGTGCTGTGAATACACAGAGATACAGGAGAGGATGGAGGGCTGATGTTATTATCATGAGGTCTGTCAACACTTCCTGGATCAGAGCTCGGAGCCTGTGATGGGATAATGTTCAGGTCCTGGTCTGAGTCCAGGCTTCAGGTTTAGTTGTGGGATTTGGTGGTCCAGTCCTCCAGCAGGAGTCCTGCTGAGTTCAGAGTTTAACAGCTCAGAGTCTGATCCGCCTCCTCTGGTCCTCCAACAGACGCCGCTGCCTCCCTTCTTCTTCACCTGTGTGTTTATCTGCAGCCTGCAGATTTGTCAACCTCTTGCTCCCCCCTCCTCCCCCCTCAGGATTTTCTTCTCTCGTCGTCTCATCAGAGGAAAACGTCTTCTTTCTCTCCATGGAAACGCCGGCTGTTTTCATCATGTTGAATTTCATTACTGTGTGTTTGTGCATCCTAATAAACCTCGAGAGTGTGTGTGTCTGTGTGTGTTGACAACTTATTAGTGTGAGCACACAACATATGTGACGTCTGTGCATCTGTGTGTGTGTGTGTGTGTGTGTGTCTGTGCGTTGCAGATGAAAAGAGTCAGTGTTCTTTTGAAGCCTGAATTTCTCCGTCAGCTCAGAAAGAGCTGGCAGTGGAGAGAGAGAGGGGCGTTCCAGACCAAAAACAACAAGGGTCTTACTGTCGAGGAGTCGAGGTGGAGGAGAGAGGAAAGGAAAGAGGAAATAAAGAAAACAAACAATAAGGAGAAGAGACAGACAAGAAAGGAGGGCGGATTGGATGAAATGAGGAAAGAAGAAGGAGGAAGAAAGGAAATGAGGATGAATATCAGAGAATAAGGAAGGGGAGGTAGGAAGAGAGGAAACAAGGGGAACTGAGATCTTCTTCCTCTTCCTCCTTGTTGTTCATCACTCTAACCTTCAGCTCAGAGTCTTTGACTCTTTCCTCTCCGTCAGCAGCTGGATGTTTGTGAAGGAATCGTTTTCCTCTTTTTCTCTAAAACTCCAAAGACGGAAGTTTCATCCTTCTGTGTAACTAGACTGTCCTGTTTTCCCATACACTTCAATACAATCCAGAACCAGTGCAGTCAGCCCCTGAATGAGTTCCCCTTCCAGACCCAGAGTCCTGGTCCAGGTTCAGACACAGACTGTGGCCAGGTTGCAGGTTGTTTGTGTTTTTGTGTCTTTGTTGTATTCATGCAGCCTCCTTCAGCTGCACACTGAATCTGTGAGCTGTTCAAAGTAGAGCCCAGAGAGCAGTGTGTGTCTGTCGGTGTGTGTCTGTCGGTGTGTGTCTGTCAGTGTGTGTGTGTGAAAGATGTTCGGGCTCAGCAGTAAAAATGGCTGAGAGCTGAATGTTTCCTCTGACCTGGAGACTCTGAGGACTAATACCAACCAGTTAACACACATTCTGTACACACCGCCGTTTTCCCTCGACAATAACCAACACAAACACACAACTGAGCATTTAGCAAACACAATAAAAAGACAGATGTGGATTCTGAGCAGTCGTGTTTTTGCCAAGCAGAGTTTCACATCAGATTCCACCAACAATCCTGTTTTTTATTTCTGTATGTTGTTGGTTTGTAACTGGCAGGAACTGACGCATGTAACGTTCCGCAAGAAGAGCCGCCATGTTCTCCGAAACCTGAAAGACTGCTGCTGCGTGGCGTTTGGCCGTTCGGTGTTTGGGCGTGGCCTCATGAGATGTCACTCTGAACTCTGAACTCTGAACTCCAGAGTAATCTGAAGAGACTCCAGTTTTAATGCTCCTCTGCTGTTTAGAGCTGGCCTGACGTGGTGCCCCCCCCCAGAGGAAATGACACAGGTCACACGTCAGACAGCTGACCTCTGGGGGGGCCATTGTTGTGTTATCAGCAGCTGTTTTCTGTTTGTTAACGTGGCAAACGACCAAACTGTGACATCACAGTGACACGTTCATGTAACCCCCACCCTTAAAATGGCGGCAGGAGCAGCAGTCGTTTCCCTCCCGGTGGATCTGACAGCAGAAGACAGAAAGTCACTGAAAAACTGGGAAAACTAAACAGCATCACGTTGCTGTTTAGTTTTGTTTATTAGTTACATTTTCACTGACCTGCTGTTTCTCTGAGTCACACATACACACTTTCCTCCGAGAATGATGACACCTGCTTGACATTCATCATCACGCACACTTGTTTTAAGAAACGTTTCTGTTCACGTCCCATTTCCTGTGGACATCTGCCTGCTCACCGCTCCTGTTCCCCTTTTTTCCTCAGGACATCAGGAGGCCGCCGCCGTGACGCGCCGTGCGGAGTGAAACGCTGACCTTTTGTTAGTGGCGCTGTAATTGGCCAAATCAGCAGAGCTTTTCCCGTGGTCCACAAAACAGAGTCCGCCGTACACACCGAGCGACACACACACACACACTCAAACGTGATATCAGCACATATTGTGCTCTGGGGCCACTCGAGGTCCGCGGCTGCTTTCAAACCTCAGTTCATTTATCAGCGCTGCAGAAATGTGAGTTTCCTGGAGGAAACAGAGCGACCTTGGCTGCTGAGAGTAAATGTGAGACGAAACATTTAGTGGATTTAAAAAACCTGAAAAAGACGGGAGGTGACAGAAAAACGTGTTTGCACCGCCACGGGGCCTTCTCCTGTTTGAACGCTGCTAACGAGGTGTCCGGGGATATTCCCGCCTTTTTCCGACTCCTCTGATTTTACCACATTAGATGTTTCTCAGCACGGCTTCCTCAATATGAACCACAATCACTGGCTTTTTCAATTTGACTCTATATCAGCATATTAGACCTAAAAACATAAAATGGCATTTGTATATTTGCCATTGGAGTTCTTTTCCTCCTACAGACAAAGTAAAATCCGAGTTTAGGAATATTTTCAGGAGACGGCAGGAGGGGAATCAGCCTGTCAGAGCGAATGCGCTGCGACGGATGCTAATGCCGTCATCTGCAGAGAGGGCCGAGTGGGAGGCCTGAAATCAGATCTCTCCACTTTTCTAAAAAAACATAAAATCACGTGTGAGCTGCCACGATGAAGCAGCAACATTTACATTTTCACACAGTTTCCAAAAGTCAGCTCAGAGCGAAGAAGAAGAGGCTGAAACTGCAGAAAATCTGATGATGCTGTTTGTTCTTCAAAGGTCGACGTGTCAAAATCCAATCTGATCTTCTCCTTTTAGGAACACCGTCAGCTTTCATTTCTCCCCTTCAGGTCATTGAACAGTCTCATCCTGAACTCAGTAAATAAGACTTTGATTTTAGAAATGAGCAGTTTTTCTTTAAGGACATGAAGCTGAGAGCACTTTTTACTTGAATGAAGCAGCAAACACAACCATGTGACGTGTGTGTGTGTGTGTGTGTGTGTGTGTGTGTGTGTGCTAATGATGGCGAACAGCTGAGCTGATTGAACAGTTCATGCTGACCATCTGCAGACGGCACCCTGGGAAATTAAGTAAGCCAGCTCTGTTAATTGGTGAGAGGTGCATCAGTAGCATCTCTGTTGTCAGTCAGTTGGAGTTTACCAACCGAATTTTATTTTCCTCAGGAGGTTTTTATTTTTCTGCTGTAACTGACACTTGATGCAAACAAGCTTTATTTGAAACTGATTCAAAGCAGCGTGGAATAAATTCAGCAATGAAGGAGTTTGTTACCGAACCGGCAGGTCGGAGTTCATCCTGCAGAAACAAAATGAGGAGACGTCAGAGATCACAGCAGGACGACCTGCTTCTGTTTACAGGAACGTTCAGGAGCCGACATGTGGCTCAGACCTGATCCAGGTTAGACCTGATCAGACCTGATCAGACCTGATCCAGCTCAGACCTGATCCGGGTTAGACCTGATCAGACCTGATCAGACCTGATCCAGCTCAGACCTGATCCGGGTTAGACCTGATCAGACCTGATCCAGTTTAGACCTGATCAGACCTGATCCAGTTTAGACCTGATAAGACCTGATCAGACCTGATCCAGTTTAGACCTGATAAGACCTGATCAGATCTGATCCAGCTCAGACCTGATCAGACCTAATCCAGCTCAGACCTGATCCAGCTCAGACCTGATCAGACCTGATCCAGTTTAGACCTGATAAGACCTGATCAGACCTGATCCAGTTTAGACCTGATAAGACCTGATCAGACCTGATCCAGCTCAGACCTGATCAGACCTGATCCAGCTCAGACCTGATCAGACCTGATCCAGTTTAGACCTGATAAGACCTGATCAGACCTGATCCAGCTCAGACCTGATCAGACCTGATCAGACCTGATCTCTTTGCCCTCCTCTCTGTTTTTCAGCTATTCAGCAGAAAAAACCTTTGGAGGCTCTTAATGTTTCTGAGGTTTCTTCCTCTGATCTGGATCTGATCTGGGTCTTTATGAGGACGGAGTCTGACTGAAACCACCACTGGGCGGGGCTTTAACCTCTGACTCCTCCCCCCGTCAGTCCTCAGGGCCACTGGCTGCTCTTTCAGCTTCATTCGGGGCTCTTTGGGCCTTTAATGGGACGCCGAGCTCAGCAGGCCGTAATCAGGCCCTGCGGCCGCGTCGTCCGACTCCGATCGGTCTGATAACTGCCGGAGTCGACACACAAAGACACTCAGCACTACACACACACACACGTCAGGACGCTTTAACACAGTTTGGAGTTTAATTTCACACCGATTATCACATCACTGTGTTTTAAACAACACACTCCACAAAAAATAACCAGGAAGTCAGACATGATTCAGTAAGAAGAAGCCAGCACACACACACACACACACACACACACACACACACACACCGAGGACTCGCTATAATTAAATCCAGTCAGTTTCAGGGCTGCAGGAGTTTTATCAGACTGAATACAGAGATGAAGAGTCCTGCTGCTCCCAGTTCAGCTGCTTTACTGGTTCTTACTGGTTTTATTCCACATTCACGCTGGTTAGCTGCTAATTTCAGGATCATTATAATGGAAGCAGACGAAATGTGAAGTGAGACATGCTGTTAGTGAATAAACAGGGATCATTAGGACTCAATGATCCTTTCAGGAGCCACATTAAGACTTTTCCCTTTTTTCATCTTTGTTTCTCATATTCATAACCAGCTGATTCTGTCTGATCAGTAAAAGAGTCTGAACTGATTCTGATTCCAGAGAACAGAGTCGTTCTCTGGAATCAGAAACCCAGAAGTCACTAAACACACTCTGAATGTTTCCTTCTTTTCCAAAGAAAGGGTCATTCTGGAGCTGATCTGAAGTTTCTATCTTTATCCGATCAGGAGTTCTGCTCATTAATGATGAAAAATCAGCTCTAACTATCTGACTGTCCACGTCTCTCTGTCTGCTGCTTTAATGGAGTTAGAAGAAACGCTGATAATCGTGTTTTCATTAGATTTATAATTGGTTGATCAGAGCGGGATCTTTTCCTCATAAAGTGTTCAG
>NC_042522.1:19994191-20039191 GCF_900963305.1 Echeneis naucrates
GATGTATATCATGAGGGTGACGGATGCTCATCTTCTTTCTTCCAGTCTCTCAGATGTAGCTGATATCAGAGTGATAAGACGGCTCAAAGAGCAACAAGCTGCTCTTTGAACGCACAAAGAGACCCAGATTACACCTGCAGAAACAAACAAACACAACAGACCACAAAAGCCTGTCAGTCCATGTTGTTCTGCTTTCTTGTCCTTTGTGGAAAATGTCACCTTTAAAGTAAAGAAAGACGTTTGTGTGTCCTGAAGGAAAGCTGCGTTCAGGAGAATCCGGCCTTGATGTTTGTGAGGAAGGTGACGAAGAACAAAGGAGGGAAATAAAAGAGGAGCAGTTCACACATTTATCTACGGGGCTAATAGTCATAAGTGCAGCTCAGCCCCCCCCAGAGAACGACGGCGGTCGGCATCAATAGAGTGGAGGAAACATCAGGTTTGTTCCCGACACACTCACAGATCTGATCAATGACCAGCTGAAGAGGAAACAACACACACACACACACACACACACACACAGAGCTTCTGAGGGAATGAATTGAATGAGTGGATTAAAGATGGAGGAGCTTCTGGATTTATCCATCACAACAGGAAACAGAAAACACATCACACCTGCAGAACCAACCAGGTGGGAGCAGAAATGGAGGAACATCTGTCGGCCATCTTTGTTTTTAAAACCAGAAAAAAAAAAAAAAAAACACACACATTTGCAGGAGAAGACAGAGCTGACCTGCTCTGTCCTCTGTCCTGATTGGCTGTTACAGACCGTCAATCACAAAGCCACCAGCTGGACAGCCTGAGGTCCTGGTGGGCCTGGTGGTCCTGGTGGTACTGGCGGTCCTGGCGGTCCAGGTGGTCCTGGTGGGCCTGGTGGTCTTTGTGGTCCTGGTGGTCCTGGTGGTACTGGTGGTCCAGGTGGTCCTGGTGGGCCTGGTGGTCCTGGTGGTCCTGGTGGGCCTGGTGGTCCTGGTGGTCCTGGTGGTCCTGGTGGTCTTTGTGGTCCTGGTGGTCCTGGTAGTCCTGGTGGTCCTGGTGGGCCTGGTGGTCCTGGTGGTCCTGGTGGTCTTTGTGGTCCTGGTGGTCCAGGTGGTTCTGGTGGGCCTGGTGGTCCTGGTGGTCCTGGTGGTCCTGGTGGTCTTTGTGGTCCTGGTGGTCCCGGTAGGCCTGGTGGGCCTGGTGGTCCTGGTGGGCCTGGTCTGGTCCGGACTGTCTGACCGTCTCCACCTGTTTGGCCCCCTCTGGTCTTCAGACTGAACCTGGACCGGTTCTCCACACTGAGGCGGGTCCTTCCTGCCTCATTAACTCCGGACTAATCCCTCGGCCTCTGCGGCCGGATCAGACGCAGTGATTACCGCTCTGATGGCTCCACGTTCCCTCACAGCATTCATATTTCAAAGGTCTCATTTATTCCAGTTATTTTTAGGTGCTGCCCCCACAACACATTTCACACTGTGAGTGAAAGGGTTCATGGGTAATCACACACGCACACACACACACAAACACACAACCTCACAACGTCAAACTTCAGCCTGCAGCTGTTTTCTCGGACCGGTCTGACACTGACGGATTTTAAGGCTGAGAGTTGTTTAATCAGGTTAATAACTTTAATCAATTGAATAAAAACTGCAGACACACACAGTGACAACAGTGTGTGTTACCACTGTCTGTTGTCAGTGTGTGTCTGAGGTTGTGTTGGTAAAACGGTCTCCAGTGAAGAATCCAAATGCTGTTTGTTCATCAGGTTTTGTTTATTGCGATTATTTTTGGCCGCTGCCCCCACAACACATTCCACAGAGGCAGAGTGCATTCTGGGTAATATCACCCCATACAACATCCTCACTCCTGTTTGTTCATCCGATCAGCAACATGGAGGGAGAGTGTGTGTGTGTGTGGTAACTTCAGGTTCAGGAATGTTGACTTTCCAGCCATTTAATCCGCTCTTCCTCCACTTCACTTCCTCCCTCTCAGTTTCCAGTGCCATCGGGGCCCCATGTTGTCATGGTAACAAGGAGACGCCGACGATCGTCTCAGTTTCTAAAACTTCACAAACTTCACAGATCTGAGACTTAACGGACTGAGGAGGACGGCAGCTTTAAGTATTGTCTTTCCACAGGTCCTGTGTGTCGTCCTCCTGAATCCACACACACACACACACACACACACACACACTTGTTGCTATAGCGACAGCAGAGTCCCTTCAGTCACAGATTACAGACTCGTCTCTCACTTGCTGCATTATTGTACATGTTAGATTGAGCCTGTGTGTGTGTCCGACAGACACACACAGACAAGCTTTTGTTAGTATTCTGTTTTCGTCTTTGGCGAGGCGAGGCTCCGCAGCCTTGACCTCCTCCCTGCAGCTCTGGGGGTCAAGATTTCTGTCATTTGAGAACTGATGTGCTTCGTCATCATCATCTTCATCATCAATGCATCTGGACTTTGACACAGTTCATCAGACTGTTAACCTTCTTTCCCTTTTTTAAAAAGTCTCCTCAGAATCAGAATCAGCTGATTTCATTTAGATCATTCACTCATTTAGGCTCCGTTCTCTGAAAACTAACTGAAGATATAAATATGGACCTTTAACAGAAGTTTATATTTCAAGTTTATTTTGTAAAAAACCTTTCTAACAATAAAAAATAGATCTAATTCACATAGAGATGTATTTTGTATTCATGAACAGATCCAGTTTTTCTGTCTGCTGTAGAATCAGTTGAAGCAGCTAGTTAGTGAGTCGTGAGAGAAAAAGCTTCAGACAGATGGATCATAAATGGACGTAAAGTGGGATGAAACAGACGTGACAGAAGGATCCGGAAGAAAGAGAGAAAATGGAGATGGATGGATAGATCATCATTTCACACAACCTGCTATCATCGTGTCTGAATCGGGGGGGCAGAGTGACAGAGCTGTGTGAAGTAACACACACACAGTCAGTGGATTGTCTGATTCTTTATATTTAATGGTCTGTTTGATGGCGGATTGTCGGAGCGCCCGTCTCTCCGATTCTCTGCTGGGCTTTGAATGTGACAGTGTGTAAATGCAGGTTTCCATCAGCTGCATGGTTCACCATCATCTTCCTCAGTGATGGCTGTGACGTGCAGCATTTCCTGTTTTATTTGTGTGTTTGTGTTGTTGTGTTGGATATAATTTGCAGCTTTGTGTCTTTGAGTCTGCTTTCCATCTGGAAGACTTTTGCACCGTTTGTACCTCACACACACACACAAAGAAAAGTGAACAGCTGTAGTTACAGATGTTACTTTTATTGATCTCCACACACAGATTCAGGTACACAGCTGTAGCTGTTAAAGTTTACAAATACATCCTCAGATTTACAGCCTCACCTTCGTCCTCCTCATCGTCATCACTACAGGATGGAAACTGTGAAGCCCGACTAGCAGCCTGTGGAAGCAGCATCCATTGTTAACGCTAAAAATAATGAAACGGTGATCCGTTTATTCACGTGTTGTTATTTGGGATTAAGAGCGTTCATCCTGAAGGAGATCTGAGGCTCCTAACATTCCTCTGGGGATCATCCACTGAAGATTATGAATGAATTTAATTTGATTTTCACATTTCTGGTAATTAATACAAAATAAAAAAACAATAATTATTACTTTTCATTTCTCAAACAAAAATTTAAATTTAAATTTAGTTAAATAAAAAGATTAAGCTTGAATTTCTCCTCTTGGGAGTCCTAAAGGTTCCTCCTCTGGGGATTAGGAAAGGTAATTTCCTGACTGCTAGTGGGACGATGACAGTAAGGAAGAGCAGAAACATAAAGCCACGCCCCGGGCTGTGATTGGTTGCTCTCCTCCAGCTGATAGAGGTCAGCAGGTCACGACCTGCTGGACTCTGGACTCACAGCTCAACACTTCCTGTTAGCTTCTAAGAAACATAAAAAGAATATCCCACAGAGTGGCCAGAGGGCAAATACACACTGAAGAACCCACACACACACACACACACACACACACACAGGATAAACACATTTAAAGAAGCCAAAGATGCGATCGTTTGTATTTTATAAGCATCTGAATAAACTGTGAAATGAAATGAATACTGATGATTTCACATAATAAATATAAAGCAGTTCAATATTTTATTTTTGATTCTTTTGACTTCAATCATTTCCTTGTGTTTGGATAAAGTATGAACATCTACTCAAACTGTTCTTCTCTCAAACTTTGGAAGCTTGAAATGCTTAAACGCTTCAGTTACATCAGAACTGAGCAGAACTGGTTCATGATCAGGAAACATCGGACAGCTTGTGTTAACTGTCGACATAAAGTTGTCATTATTGTTGTCTTCTTCAGACCAGCAGAGTCAGTCCAGACTGTTGAAGTCCAACTGCAGCAGAAATCATCTTCAACTGTAATTAAACTCTCAGATTAGTTTGAGACTAAAACTGTTTCAGCAGAACGAACAAAAGACCAGCTGATGATGGAGATGATGAGAAAGATCATTTTGATTCACGTTTCCTTCAGCTGCTTCTAAAACTCAAACACTCAGCGTTTCTTTGTTTCAGACGAGCTCATTCAGGACACACACACACACACACACACACACCTATACACTTACAGTATGTGACATATACACTCTTCCACTGAGACTTCATCGGATGGACTTTTTTCAGGTTTCACATTTGATGAAGTTTTTTTTCTTTGTTTTTACAGAATGTCGACAACAAAATTAAGATAAAGACCCGCAAGAAGCACACTGGTGTACAGCATGAGTGTTTGTGTCTGTGTGGGGACCCTGTATGCCCGCGAACGAGGTCTAAGGGGACGGCGACACTGTTAGTGTGTGTTCATGTGTGCGAGAATGTTTGTGCTTTGTATGTTTGTTGTATAGATTTGTGCCAGCGGAGAGGTCCAGGGTGATAAATGGAGCCGACAAACAGCGTGGAAGGATCCGTCCCATCCATCCATCCAGGAAATCCCCTCCTCCCTCTCTGTTTGTGTGGTCATTGTAGGTGTGCGTGTCTGTGTGGGTTTGTGCTTGAGCAGAAAAGTCCTTGTGCCTTTCAGGCGAGATGTCTCACATCCATGAAATGTGGAGGGAGCGAGTCCGAGCCGGAGCTGCACAGAAAGCACAAACCGTCCAGACCGGGAGCTGAAGTCACTGTGATCCAAACCCCAGTGGCCCCCAGTGGCCCCCAGTGTCTCTCTCTCTAAAGTCCACAGTCCGCTCTTCGTCATCAGTGTGTGCGTGGCGGAGAAAGATGGCGTCCTGCTGAACTCTTCCCCTCCTCAAAAGCCCGTTGTTGATGTTTGGACATCTGCTGTTTGACATTTTCCCGTCATGAAGGGCGCC
Organism: Echeneis naucrates; assembly: GCF_900963305.1. Lineage (NCBI taxonomy): Eukaryota > Metazoa > Chordata > Actinopteri > Carangiformes > Echeneidae > Echeneis > Echeneis naucrates. Next base: position 19,999,505 of record NC_042522.1, read on the forward strand.
GAGTCACATGACTTTCCCTGGGTCTTGCCATTTAGTAGTGTGTACATGCGTGTGTGTTTGTGTGTGTGTGTGCATGATTGTGTGCAGGCTGTGAGTTCATATTTATGAGATGTAGAGTAGAAACGCTGGCAGGACGGACACACACACAGTCACAGAGATGAGCTGAGCTGATTGGCTGCTGCTCTTCGGCCCTGAAGAGTCCTGAGAGTCTATCGACCCCTGAGCCAGCAGAGCCTGAAGAAGAAGAGGAACCAATCGGCTGAAGGAGACCCTTCATGCTGTGACCTTTGACCTCTCTGATTCAGTTACTATTTAATGATCAACAACAGAAGAGAATCTGAGAGAAGTCAGTTAGTTTTACCAGCTGACGAGCCAGCCACCTGATCCAAAGAAATCTGAGCTTTAACTGTGTTTTTCCCTCTTTTTTAATGTTTCACTTCACTTTAGTAGAAAAGTGAGAATGAATGAACGAAAATTCTCTTAAAAACCTCATTTTAAAAATGTGACTGTGCAGAGAGGCCTGACAGAACACAGAGGAGTAATCAGAGCTCACCTCTTCACACTCGTACTCGTCGGAGGGGACGCACTTCTGGCCTCCGTCCTGTAAAACAAGAACTCATTATGAGAGAGAACCACAAACAGACAATCAGAGCTCAGCTGATTTACATTCGTCTGCCTGCCCACTCACTCCCAGCTCATTAACTCTGATTCATTAAACACGAGTTGTGTTACTCTTGCATTATAATTAAATGTTGCAGTCTGAAAGCCGGCTTCCACTCGCAGACATCGATCACAGTGTTTCTCCGTCGTGTTCAGTTGTGGACAAAATCCTTGTTCACACAACAATCATCCAAAGGTGGAGATGATTTTGTTACCTGCAGCGTCGTGTCCAACACAAACAACAGGCAGCCAGTTTAAAGAAGAATAATCCGGAATTAAAAAACAAACAAACAGCAGACCAGAATAATCGAACTGCTTCCTGCTGCTGATGAGATTCTCCAAGTTGGAACTTCAGTGTGACAAAACTCAGCTCAGTAGTACAACACAGAAGTCTTTTGTTGAAGGTGCATCGAAACAGGGAGCTGAAAATTCTGTTCTGAGCTCTGAAACTGAAACTGAAATGAAACAGAAACAAACTGAAACAAATGGAAACAAACGGAAACATCCGGGGATCGATTCAGTAACCCCCCACAACAACAGAATGAAATCATCATTTTTAAATGATGCTCCATTTAGAGGGAAACAGAGCAGCAGCTCACAGACAGATGGGTGATGAAGCGATGACACCTGTCTGTTTCAATAGGAGCTGTGATCGTCACATTAGCAGAGTCCTGTGTGAAGACAGAAGACGGAGTCTGTAGAGCGAGTCCTTCTCTCTCAGTTTGTCATTAGTGGCCTGACTGGATCTGCTGTCACTGAAATGCAGAGCGGTATCGTCAGCGTAAACAAAGACGCACACTTCTGTTTGCTGAAAAACACTCTGTCAGTTATCTGAGTCCTCCATCAGCCTCTTTGTCGGCACCTCGTTAGCATATCTCCTCCTGCTGGCTGGGTGGGAGAGCCAATCAGATCTTATCGCTCCCAGAAGGAAGAAAACTCTTTTCAGTGACAGAGAATCAGGCTGGAAAACCTGCGTCGGGGATCATTATCACATCCTGAAATATGCATGTGTGAATCCACAAATATGCATCCATGTGCACACAAACAGACACACACACAGTCAGAGCCGTCGTTGCACAAAGGATCATTATCATATCGACTGCAGTGACCTCCAGTGACCCCGGCCGGTGCTGTGGGAAACGATACGATCCACAGACATAACACTTCATCCTGAGGGAGCTCTGAGTGTTACAGGATTTTATTCCCCTCCATCTCTCAGTTTTTATCGGTTTCCCGCTCGGCCTCACTTCGTCTCTGTGACGTCACCTTTCCTGGAAACACTCGCTCTCACCTTCCAGGTTTTTACAAAGGGTTTGCCTTTATAAGGCCACTGAAGAGGGGGCACTCAGGCTTTGTCGTCGTGGCTAAATTGTAAATATGTGTCATCACAGTGCAGGAAGTCAGGTTGTATTGAAGTCTATGGGAATATGAAGTAAATCCAGTAAATGCTTCTGCTGATTTATCTGACATGTTTTCATGTTTGACTACATTACCCATGAGCCTTCAGGAAGATGCACTGACTCTTCCTAAAAGTACAAACTGTCTTTATGCTAAGCTAAGCTAGCCATGGCTCATTTAAGGCTTTGTCCATCTCCATGGACACCAGGAACAAAAATCAGGATCTCAGAAAACTCACCTGCAAGTTGGCACAAGTGGAAAACATACAGGCTGCGTCCAGTGGTTTGATGGCGTTCCCATTCAGAGAGGGGGCGGGTTTGGAGAGGATCGGCGGCTGGACGGGCGGGGGGGAGGTGGATGACGACTCAGTCACCAGAAGAGTCCCGCCCTCCGAGCCGTAACCAAACGACTGGATGGCGTTTTCTGTTAGAGGAGGCAGAACAGAGTGGGAACATTTAGACCCGTTCTCTGGACCAGGACCGGGATCTGAATCTGGGTCAGTCTCTGTGGAATAAAACCCCAATAAATGAGCCCAAAGTTCTGATAAACTGGATTTAAATGGAAGCTGTTTGTCCTGCTGGGATGAAAAAGGAGTTTTTCACAGCGTCAGATAATCAGAGCAGTCAAAAGCACCAGATGAAAAATGTGTTCGCTCTCAGAAACATGTTGGATTATTAAAGAGCAAAACGTGGAAAAGGTCTGATCCCTCCGACAGAGCGAACACGAGCATCAGTGTAGAACAAGAAGCGAGAACATGATGTAGTCCGTCCTATTATGTCATGATCATGAGTCCATGTTCATGTGTGGCTGCTGGACTCCAGATTTAGTTTTTTAATACAGATCTGACTGAAACTTCTGCAAACACCTTCTGATCCATGGACAGAAAAAGCGTAACTTTCTATTCCTGCACAATAAAATATTCAAATCTAAAAGTCTGAGCTTCAAACTCAACTTGTGTATTACACACACACACACACACAAAAACAAAACACAAAGTGCTGCAGAAGGTCTTCTGCTGTCTCGTGTCTTCACATGTTGGAGGACCTGCGTTCACCTCTGTGTGTTTACAATCTGAAGGCTTCTGGAGACAATCAGAGGATCACCTGACCTTCGACATGTCTAAATAAAATCTTCAGAAAGGTCAGAACTTCAGCAAGCAGCTGAATAAAGTTTCACCCCACAGTTTTCAGATTTCATGCACACAAACAGCTCAGCGTCCCGCCGCCGCCGCAGCGGGGCCGGTAAACAAACAAACCTTTCAAGTCCAACACAGTGAACAAAAGAAGTCAATGGAGTCATTAGAAGCCGTCTGCGGGGGGCCGCAGTGAGCTGTCTGCAGCACTGTACGTTTGTTTAATGATTGATGAACACGATGCAAACGGCTCAACATGGCGCCGGGCTGGGTGACGGGTGTCACCTGTCGCTCTGTCAGCTGACCTGTACTCCATCCTGATTGGGCCGTACCCGCCTCTCCAGTCTGTGTGTTTAAAACGCAGTAAAACGCTGCAGCTCCCCGGGGGGCCGCTCGCCGCCACACGACGTGGATGTGCATGTAAACGTGCAGATTAACGCAGAGACGGAGGAGGTGAGGAGGTGACACTGCTGCTGGGTCAGCGTTATTTCAAGGAAGTACCGGGGGAGCTCCAGCACGCCGCCGCCTCCATCTCACCTCTCTCCTCTATTATCTGACTCGCTCAGTTTGTTCTCCAGCTACATACACGCAGCTGCACACACACCAGTCCTCTTGATAAAACCTCTGGAATGATTTGCCAGATTATTGATTGAGGATGTTGATAATTGACTTCTTTTGGTTTAAAGTGACTAACACTGAGATTATCTGCTGACAAAGATGATTCATAGATGAGTATTTTCTCCTTTCCTTTGGTTTGCATGTAAATTGAATTAGACGTTGGTCTGTAACATTCCCCCTTTTTATTCATTGTACTCTCTTTAAATATCCCATTTATATTTTTGGCTCTTCCTGTAAATGTGGTTCTCATGAGTGCAGCAGTGTCCTGCCAGAAGCACAAACCCCCCCGTTGGCGGCGGCAGACTCACTGAGGCAGGTGTTGTGTGTGAAGTCGCGGTGGAAGGCGTCACACTCCTGCTCCTGGCCGCCGGCGCCGCGGCAGCCGCACCACAGGCTGATGGTGATGTTGGACGGACTGCTGTCGCTGTAGTTCGGCGTCACGTCTGAGCCTGAGACACAGAGAGAGACACCGGAGTGGGAATGACCATTAGGAAAAAAGCAAAGAGGATTTTCTGCCAATTGGGAATTGGATCCGTGGAGAGTTCCTCCGACAGACACAAACAGCAGCTGCTGCAGGTTTTAGACAGAAACTCCTCTGAGACTAACACGAGTTCTGTTTGGTGAACAACTCTGAGCAGCTCCTCCTGATGGCGGCGGGTTTAGTTTACCTCAGTTGTCATGGTTACGACGAACGCGCTGACCGTAGTGAGACTGCGCTGCCCTGGTGATGGTCATGTTGTCACGGTTACAGTAACAACAGCGTGGACTGTACTGACAGAGGTGTACCCCCTGTCACCACGGTTACCACAGAAACATCACAACACGTCCACTACATGTTACCTACCAACAGAACCTACCGATGACGTCATAGTGACCTCTGACCTCATTTCTTATTGGACGGTCAGTGAAGTCTTCATCCTCAGTTTCTCTTTGAATGTTAAAAGTTGATTATCAACTGATCGACATCGAAATGATTTTTCTGCTGATATTTACTGAACTTTGAAACTGGCCCAGTGGATCATGGGAACTCTGACCACTCCTGGGCTGAAGGCTCGACCGTTTTAGTTTGTCCCCATCTGTTAGATTCCCTCATTTCTAACTCCATCATCCGCTTCCTGTGCCAAACGCCGCTGGTGGGACTCACCGATGAGGCCGACGTAGGACATCAGGCAGCCGTGGTAGTTGTCGTGGGGGCAGCTGGTGACGGTGTGAGGTGTCATCTGACAGTTCATGTGGAAATCAGCGAGTCGAGATCTGAAAACAAAAGCAGAACCAGCTGATTATTTGGGGGAACTTTATTTCTAATATAATCATCCTCTTCTCAATTCAATTTAATCTTCAGTTCAACAGGTTTGATTAACAAGACGATTGAATGTGTTACCAAAACAGAATTACAAACACCAACGATTGATCACGAACCAACGAAGAAGAGGAAAACAAGCGCTCATCAGAATTGGATCTTACTGTATATTTCTGTGATTCCTGAAGAAATGAATAACTGATTAAAAGCTTTGTCCGCTCAGTGTGTTCTGTCCAGAAGACATCAGAGAGCAGCTGCTGTCCTACTTTACTGTCTCCGTCTTTGTCTCTTTATCTCTCTCTCTCTGCTGCTTCGTTCCTTTCACATGATTCCTCTTGGTGTCTTAATTAGTGTGATATCACAGAGAATGAGAGTTAGTGAGGTCAGCGGCGCAGATTGGTCGGACAGAGATCAGGTCTGATGGACGCGCCCACCTGTGTGTGTCTGTAGGTGTGTTTGTGTTGGAGAGACACCTGTAGTTTACACAATCACACTGTCAGGATGAAAGCATTGCATGTAACGTGTGCGTGCTTGTCGTGTCTTAGTGACACCTTCAATCTTGGCTCGTCAGGGCAGATGGCATTGTGGGTAGTGACTCAGCTGTGGAGTTGTGCGCTCATGTGGAGCAAGCTCGAAGGACAGGCCGCCATCATGGAGGGTTACCATGGAAACATGGCGCTCAGCGAAGGAAGACTTTGTCAGAAAAGCTGATATTAAACTTCAGCTCTTTCTAACGAAGCTGAAAAATAGGCTGCGTGTTTTTACTGAGTCAGACAGAATCAGCTGATTCTGAACAAGACTTCTTCAAACTTTATCAGAAAAAACATGAAGGGATAAAAAAAAAAGAAAAGCCTGGATGTGGCTCTAAAGGGGAGCAATTAGTTTGACCCTGAGCTTCAGAAACTGAAGGGAAACTCCTGCAGAACGGTGAATTTACCACAGAGACAGATGTGGAAAAAATAGCTTATATTACCACTAATGAGGCTTTTATCGTCCAATATTTCTTATTTTGTGTGCGTGGCGGTGATGGATGAAGGTCGGAGGGAGATAACGGCAGCGCTGAAGCAGCTGAGCGCTTCAATCTGCAGAAACTACTCCATCAAAACCGGCCTGAACTTCCTGGTTCCCCCACGAGGCCGATCGTCAGCTGGGAGCCACAGAAATGTGCTGCACTGTGTCTGACCTGTTTCCTCCGGTTGGATCCCAGACGCTGAAAAAATGAATGGTACATTTTTCAATGAGACATGAGTGAGTGATCTCTGCAGCTTTAACGTCTGCATGTTAAATTGTATCCAAACTCCAAATCATGTCCGACATCAGGAATAACACTGAGCACAGCCTTCTGACGACGATGGCTCTAAAAAGGGTCCTTGTTCTTCTCAGACAGCACGAATCTCTGTATCTGTGCAGACCCACAGCATGTGTGGATTCAAAGTCATTCCTGAGACACCAAAGGAACCCAAAGTGTTTGTGTGTCCACATGACGACAACACAGCGAGTGTGAACGAGGAGCTAAAAGCAGGAGCAGGAATCGAACACACGGCTGCTTTCAGAGTCTGAGCCAGAGGAGGGAGATATATTAGAATCAAACAGTCCAAACGGTGCTATTACTGACTGTCAGCTGCCCCGCGCACACACACACACACCTCTGTGTGAAAGTCTAATACACAACTCAGACTGTCAAACTACACACACACACTTTTCTCACATAGAAACGTAAACTTGTATTCAGCTTTAAAATAACAATTGATTCACACATCTGTGGTGTTGTTTGTGTTTGTATTTGTGTGTGTATGTGTGTGTGTGTAACAGTCTGGCAGAGATGGAGGAGTTTGTGTGTTTGACCCTGACGTGTCAGTCATGGTGTTTCAGACTCAGCTCCCTCCGGCATTATTCAATTATCATGTCTGTATTAACAGACCCACAGACACACATACACACACACACATCCAATCCTTGGAAAGTAAAACTATAGTTTTCAGTTTTTTAAACTGAATCTAATTTGGATTTATTTCCATTCCATGGTTGTTTTATAAAACATGATAATTATAATTCATTCTTGAATATAAAATATGGACGTTATCCATTCTGAACGAGCCAGTGTGTGTCCAGGTCACTGGGCCCAGGTCTGTCTGTTCTTGCTCTGTCTAAATATAGAGCAGATCCAGAACTGGAGATCTGATCCAGGTCAAATTCATCCCTCATTTATTTTTGGATGGAAACAGGAAACTGATCAAATCGATGGAGTCTGGAGAAAAGCTAACTCCTCACAGAGAGAAGACGAGCACGTGGACGTCTCCTGAAGTGGGACGCTGTGCGTGGAGGATGTTGATGGAGGAAGGAGAGCGGGAAGATGAAGTTCTGCGTTCTGACTCGTATTTACAGAGATAATTCATCTCTGGGGTTCAGATCTAATTATGTTGAGTAAACACAACACAGGAAATTTGTGTTTGTTCTGAGTGTGACGCTCCGCAGCGGCGAGCAGTCGGCTTCAAACCTCCTCTTTGATTTATCGCATCATTGTGCTGCAAATTGTGTGAAAAATGAAGCTTGTGCGCGGCAGTGGCGTCCGCACCGAGGTGTTGGTTGGTTTGTGTTTAACCTCAGCTTCCTCATCGACCTGAACTTGTTTCGGTGTGTGTGTGTGGTGATTAGCTGCTTTGTTTGGTCTTGATGTTCACTTTAATTAACAGTCCCTGAGTGGGGTGGCTCATTTGCATATTTACATATTAGCCTAGCTGATGAGTAGCTGCCGTCAGGAGAGTTCGCCCTCGGTCACACTGCCGGTTATATTGCTTTCTGCTCCATCTCCTCGGGGTGAGCTCGCCTTATTTCTCCTCAAAGACTCATCGCTCGCTCTTCATCACGCCTGTAAACCAACTGGACACATTCAGACGAGCACGGAGGAAATGGGATGAATCATGGGATGCTTTTGTGTAAACTCATACACAAACATTCAGAATGAGAGGAAGTGAGAGGGGGCCTATCGCGCCACTGGCGTCCTCTGTGACCTCCAGAAAAGGAGGCAGCTATTTCCATCACGCCACCAGCTCACCTCACTGACCGTGTAATGGAGCGATGCAGCCGCTAGATTGGCTTCTTCGCCTTAAAACACCACTCAGCTGCCACCGCTGAGTTTGGAAAAGCAGTTTAGCTGCACACGCATCAGTGCTTGGGCGTGTGTGTTTGCATACATACCACTGGCATTAGTGCTGCAGTCTGCGGTTTGATGGAACCTGATACACATAAATCACATCCACCAGATGTATCCTGATGGAGACCTCCACCAGTAAATTAGAGCGGAGTCAGTGAGCTGAAGGTCAGACAAGGTCACTGAGCACAGAGACCGACCGGACACACACGCAGGAGGGTATGTGTAGAGAGATGTTCATTCTGTGTTGCAGTCTATGGGAAAATGTCCCTCCTCCCCCTCAGTAAACGTTTTCCTGATGAGTTTCTGGTCTTCAATAACCAATGATCCCATTTTGAGGGAAACAGACCAGGACGGAGGGGAGGGGTTAGGGGGCGGGGCTACTCTGACTGACAGGCTGGACCACCCAATGAGGAGAGTACAGCGCAGGTCAGATCCACCTTCTCCTCCAAATAAGGAGTTGAACAGTCGGACTTCATTGCTGATCACGTGTTGATTTCTGCCGTTTTACTGATCGGCTGCCTTTAAAATGTTGCTTCCTGTATTTTGCCGTTTCATTTCCACCGAGTTATACCATCAGTCCTTTGTGTAATTCAGAACAAAGACAAACATGTCTGTGTTCACAGGCTTCAGCTGCAGCTCCTCTAATAATTACAGGTGATTTGAATTCACATGGGACTTGTACCACCTGAGGTTAATTTCACTGGGACTCTAACAGGAGAAGAAAAAGAAATTTTGCAGCCTGGAAAAAATAAATGACTGGTCTGACTGAGCTGGACCGCATTAATATCACAGAGATGCTGCGTAATAATACGGCTGTAAAACATCTCCAGTCTGGGCTTCAGCAGCCAACTGAAGGACAGAAGATTTACAGCAGCATTTGTTATTCAAAGTCTTCAGCTTGAAGAAAATCATGATCTGAATTTGATTCCTTTTCTCCCAATTAACATGAAAACGAGATGTGTATTCAGAACAGAGAGCAGCACATGAAGGAGACAGATCCCAGAGGGGAAATTCAAAACACAGACAGGAAGGTTTAACATTAAAGGCCCATGTGATAGATTCTATTTCAATCCAGTCCAAGAATCAAATGTCTCCACCAATCGTTAATGAAATCCACCGTGTTTGATGCAGCTCAGAGTTGTTGGATGGAAGAACTTGGTGAGATCGTAAATTGAAAATGATCTTCTGAATAAAAAGAGCTCATGTTTTTAACTGAGAATGAATTCAGTTGGTTAAAACATTTGTGTTTGTCTTTGGGTTAAATAACTTGAATAACAAAGTGGAGTGTTCATTCCTTAGCAACACGGTTTGGTTGTTTGTGTTTTCATGTAATTGTGTGTCTTCCATTAAAAATCTGAAAAATCATGTCATTTTCTTTCTCCCTGATTCTCTGGTGGTTTGGTGCGTGAACATCCACAAGCCAACCTCAGCGATTCTCAGTGAAAATTAACTGTGGGTGTGATTGCTCTCTCATTTGAAATGCAAATACATTTCCGTCCTTTTTTTATTTTAAGTGCCGTGGTCCAAAAAGCTTTTACAGCTCTCTGTAGGTTTCTCACGCATTACTTGTGGCAAAGACCACATTTAATTACTCTTCCTGTCAATCAGAGCGTTCCCTGAGCAGTCACTTCCTCCCGCCTGCTCCCATCCACAGCGGGGGGCGGCACTCCCTCTGAGCCTGTCAAGGCCCAGAGGACCTGCGGGATTCCTGTGATTATGCAGCTCTTCGCTCGCCTTCAGAGGTTAATGGAGGCTAAAATGAAAAGAAGGAGTCTACTTCGGATTCTCTTTACAGCCAATCAAACATGATTCATGCTCCACGCATGATACTGGACTGCTGCAGCTTCCTGTTACAGGCTGGACCATCTGACTGAGGGAGGGAAACACTGAAGGTCTGAAGGTCTGAAGGTCTGAAGGTCTGATGGTCTGAGGGTCTGATGGTCTGATGGTCTGAAGGTCTGATGGTCTGAAGGTCTGAGGCCCTGAGGGTCTGAAGGTCCAGATGGTCTGAGGGACTGAGCGACTGAAGGTCTGAGGGTCTGAAGGTCTGAGGGACTGAAGGTCTGAGGGACTGAAGGTCTGAGGGACTGAAGGTCCAGATGGTCTGAGGGACTGAGGGACTGAAGGTCTGATGGTCTGAGGGACTGAAGGTCTGATGGTCTGAGCGACTGAAGGTCTAAGACAGTTTTTTGGTCTGAGTCTCTTTTGTTATTGTGTTGACACAGAAACACAAAACAGCAACGCACACTGAACACAACACCATCACAGCCAAGGAGGCCGCAGCGCCTCTGTAGCAGAGTCTGACTGAGGCTCCTGGTCCTGACAGCGTCAACCACGGCCGGCTACGAGCTAACAAACAGTATAAGACAGGAAGTCAGAGCAGATGAGCTTCCATCTTGAAATGACCTTTAACAGGAACTCTACACTTCCTGTAACACTTTCAAATTAAAAGAAATGCTTTTATTTCCCAACCGGCTGCCTCGCTGCAGTAAAAGTCTCCTTTCTGGTTTCTGTTTTTTCTACTATTCCACCACTGACACAACACACACAGACACACAAACTCGTCACAGCTGATGGATGTTTTCCACAGAATATATCAACAGTCAATTCTTCACTTCATAGAAATTCATCGTGTGCTCTGCCTAATTTAAAAAATAGTATGATTTAAATTGTTGACATTCTGATTACTGAAGTCCAACTGAGCAACATGGCAGTGAAAGCATCACCAGGTTCAAATGGGGGGGGCAAAAACAGATTCATGTGATCCTGTTTCTCTTTTCCCTCCACTGAACTTCCTCTCACTCTTCACTTCCTGCTTCACTTCCTGCCTCACTGAGCCCCACACAGATTAATCCAGGAGAAGTCGACCAATCAGTGGCTGCTCATTTTTCAAGGGCACCTGCACTGCAGTCACAGCTGGGGGGGGCACTTCTCCCACCTCAAGTGTTTCCGACCTTTAAAGCCAGTGGTTATCAATCAAACATATAATTATGGCCTGAGTGTCAGAGAGATTTGTCTCCAGTTAAACCCTCAGCAGCTGATTTGACTGATAATCATGAACAAAAAAAAAGAAAGAAAAAGAAAGAACAACAGCTGATTGGCTGCTGGAGGTCACACGGCTCACCTGCAGAGCGCGTCGGAGCGGCAGATGTGTCTCAGCTCCAGACAGGCCGGTTTGTGTCGCTCCTGGTGGGAGCAGGACGGGACGATGGTCCGGCGGCGGCGCTCGGCACACGCCTGGTCGGGGCAGGAGCAGAACAGCAGGGGGTAACTGAGCTCCCAGGGCACCCGCTCAAAGAACTGACGCAGGGCCTGAGACGGAACAACGGCAAGTTAGAAAACAAGAAATAACACAAGTTCCCCCAAAAAATGAAAGCGAAAGACACATCATACAGATGATTTATTAGCATTCATGTGTTTCTGAAATACGAAGAAAAACAGGAAGCAGCTGAAGGTCAGCTGATGGAGGAGGAGACACTTCCTGTGGACAGACAGTCCCTCATGGAACTATTTTAATTCTGACCCAGTAGACTCACGCAACGTAACATCGCATTACATTTCATTTGGAGCCTGGAGCCTTTTAGTGGTGACGTGTGTTTGATTTCATATCTCAGCTGCAGGAAGTTAGTCGTGATCAGAAACGAACAGCGCAAAGGTCAAATCCTAAATCCCCCTGAACTCCTGTGACCACAGAACAATTACGTAAAAGCAAACATAAATCACATTTAGAACTTTTAGCAAACGCAGAAACAGCTTCACCATTTAATGGTGAGCAGAGCAGACGAAGAGGAGGAGAAAATGAATTAATAACCTTTCATCCTGAAATAAACAATAAGCTTCAGCAGAGAGGAGTGCAGAAATACTGCTGGAGCACCAAACTGATCGGAGTCCGACAAGATCTGATGAGATCTCAAGTCACACTGAACACGGACCTTAAATATAAAGCGTCTCCACTGTCTGTGTGCAGTACGCTTTTATTTTTTATTCCAACCGTTGAAGTTTATACTGAAATAGTTTGAATTAATATTTATCATCATCATTACGCTCCAGCGTTTTCACATCATGACTCACCTTCTGACACCTTTTCCGGCTGCAAGGCTCCTGATTGGCCAGAGAGGGCTGCGGGGGTGTGGCCTTGCTGCAGATGGAGTTGTAGGCAGATCGTAAGCGTTTACACGTCTCGTTGAGGTTACACGCCTTCGCCGCGTCCAGGCAGGGGTTACAGGGTTTCCCCGCCTCGGAGCAGGGGCTCATCTTGGACAGAGAAGAATCTGAACCATAAGAGAAAATCTGCTTCAGAACAACAGACAGTTTATTCATTAATTCACTGACGCCACGAACGCTAAACAAAAGCCCGGCCTCCCACTTTGTGTGTGCTTATCACACACAAAGTGTCAAACAGTAAACAGGCTTCTCCAAACTGACCTGAACAAAAAGCAACAAACATGGAGCTGCATCAGCGGATGGTCAGCTTCATGTTCTGAGGGTCAAATATGGACCTCATCTGTCCGCATCTGTGAGAGCCGGTGTTCAGATACCAGCAGCAGGTTGGAGATGGAGGACCTGCTTTTCTGCAGACGAGAAGACGACGTCGACAACGCACACACACACACTGAGTCCAGGTTCCAGTCTGACACATCCAATTACAGAAGTCTGATAGGGAGAACAACTGCAGCCCTTTAAGGGGGGGTGACATTTCCCTCCATTACAGCTGAGAACTTCTCTGATGTTCCACGAAACAACCCAATAATGACATGAATGAGTGGAACTACCGGGCCAGGTCCTGGTCCAGGTCTCTACCTCCTGAACTCAGAGTCAGCGAATCATCACAATGAAAGAGAGAGTCCACAACTGTGTCATCACCTCCGTCTGTGATTCAGCGTGAACACAACCAGGATCGTGTGTGTGTGTTTCTGTAGTAGCAGTGTAATTGGTTTGAGCTTCACACCAACGTTTTCCCTGAATATCATCTGACACACACTCAGAGTGTTTTATTATCACTGACAGAGTCTGCGCTCATGAAACATGGTGTTCTGTAAAACTCAGATGTCGACTGGCAGCGCACACTGAGCTGTACAGATGAACAGCACAGCAGCTGTGTGTTTCCAGGAAAGGGTGAATGAAAGCGTCAAACAGTCGAACCTCACTGAGGTCCGACCTTAAAGGTGCTGTACGTCAGTTTATCGCCTGCTGGGAACTTCAGCCATCTTCGTGTTTCCACCAGGTCTTCCGAGCAGCTCCTGAACCTCCAGATGTCGGAAAGGAAAAGACCGAGCCGGAAGAACAGAGAGCAGTTCAGATCTCTGACTCCTCCAGCTGGACAAAAGCAAGATGGCTGACAGACGCATTAAACACTGAAGCCAGCCAATGACAAACCGACAGATGACCAATTTGCTTCACTCAAATATTAATCAGGAAATGTTTCTACAGTCAAACCTGCACAGGGATGAAATTCAGGTTCATGCTTCCCCTCCTTAGCTCTGCTGGTGGAAACAGAAAAACAGCAAGCAACAGGAAAAGGATCTGTTATTCTGAAAGGCTCCGCAGGAAAACAACTCCCTTTGTGAAAGAGCAGCAAAACTCAACTTCTTTCACTTCCTTCTGGATCACCTGGATCACCTGGTGGTTTCATTCACCAGCCTTTTACCTCACTAACTGTTGTATCTGCTTTTTTCTGTTGAATGTGTTTAATTATGTCTTTACTTCAGTTTTTTCCAGAATCCTTTCGTTCAGCATTTAAGGCTGAGCGCTGCCGGGACGTCCTGCAGTGTCCTGGACCTTTTCCTTTAAAGTTGTAATAGCAGGGTTGAGAGTCATTGACTTTCAGCTGAATTTGGAGGGAACACAAAACATCTACATCCCCGACAGAAGGAAAAGATGAAGCAACAAGGGGCTCGTCTTCTGACAGCAGCGCCGGAACATTCTCATTCTCCTCATCAGCGGTCGGCTTTGAAGTAGGACAATGCAGCAAGATGGAGCTGCAAATGTCCGGAGCTAAATGAAGGTAGCTCAGCAGCTCTGAGGTTTGCAGAGCAGCACTTATGCATTTTTCTGCGATGTGTTCAGGTTGTACATGGGAAGCGTGGTCTTCCCATAATTAAAGTCTCCTGGCACTGAAGTGTTTCGGGCTTTAATGCAGTCAGTTAAATGAGCACGTTCGGTCTCTGAGGAGCTCTCACCTACTCACATCCAGCTTTATTGACTGTGTGAAATGAGGCAGGCGTCCGCCGCTGGAAGCTCAGTGGGCTTAATGCTCTGTGCAGCTCTGTGGAGCTTCAGATCAACACTTCGCTCTGGCAGGTTCATCAGAACGAGTTGGCCCGGCTGAGGACAACAACCAGCTGAATAAATGAGAACATTTTATTCCAACTTCCCCCGCGTCCCCGACGACACCAACACAATGATCTAAGAGCAGCACTGCTGGTCAGAAAAACTTCCTGGTTGTGAAGTGGGCGTGGCTAAACATTGATCAATATCCCACCTGGTCCAGATTCACCTGCTGCTCGGGCCTGTAGCTGCTCTCTCTTTAACAAACGGTCAGATGAATCTAAATACTGTCTTCTTCTGCTGCAACATTATTTTTATTTGAATTGGTTCTGCAGGATCTTCCTGTTGGAGCTGGACACATTTACAGGATCCTTCAAATGGGAGCATGATGCTCTCTTGTTCTATTCCAGCCATTAAATCGAACTTTAGCGGTTTGAAGACACAGAACCTGGAGCTAATCTCAGATCTTCAGGCAGACAGAACAGAAAAACTAAAAGATTCCTCAATAAAAGTTTTGGTTCCTGACTAAAAGACTGAGAGACCCGCTTCATACACCAAAGTGTGTCTCACAAATACGCTGCTGCTGCTGGACGCCATGAAAGGCTTCAGCAGAATCTTTAAATCAATACGGCCTGACAGGAATCTAATGGTCGGCCTTTATACCTGCTGCGTTTCAGATACAAACTCCAGCAGGCCCAGAGAACAAGAACCGCCCTTGGACTGGAACCACCTGAGGAGGTTTACAGTGCTCACTTCACGCCAGACATGTTGAGGAAAGAAAGCTTTTCAGTCGGATCGAATGAGAGACGGGAAATAACTAATAACATGGTCTGATCTGTTCTGGTCTGTTCTGGTCTGTTCTGGTCTGTTCTGGTCTGTTCTGATCTGTTCTGATCTGTTCTGGTCTGTTCTAGTCTGTTCTGTTCTGGTCTGTTCTGGTCTGTTCTGGTCTGTTCTGGTCTGTTCTGGTCTGTTCTGATCTGTTCTGGTCTGTTCTAGTCTGTTCTGTTCTGGTCTGTTCTGGTCTGTTCTGGTCTGTTCTGGTCTGTTCTGATCTGTTCTGGTCTGTTCTAGTCTGTTCTGGTCTGTTCTGGTCTGTTCTGATCTGTTCTGATCTGTTCTGATCTGTTCTGTTCTGGTCTGTTCTGGTCTGTTCTGATCTGTTCTGATCTGGTCTGATCTGTTCTGTTCTGGTCTGTTCTGGTCTGTTCTGATCTGTTCTGGTCTGTTCTGATCTGTTCTGATCTGGTCTGATCTGTTCTGTTCTGGTCTGTTCTGGTCTGTTCTGATCTGTTCTGGTCTGTTCTGGTCTGATCTGTTCTGATCTGTTCTGGTCTGTTCTGGTCTGTTCTGTTCTGGTCTGTTCTGTTCTGGTCTGTTCTGGTCTGATCTGTTCTGTTCTGGTCTCTTCTGTTCTGGTCTCTTCTGTTCTGGTCTGTTCTGGTCTGTTCTGGTCTGTTCTGGTCTGTTCTGATCTGTTCTGATCTGTTCTGTTCTGGTCTGTTCTGGTCTGATCTGTTCTGATCTGTTCTGGTCTGTTCTGATCTGTTCTGATCTGTTCTGATCTGTTCTGATCTGTTCTGTTCTGGTCTGTTCTGGTCTGTTCTGATCTGTTCTGATCTGGTCTGATCTGTTCTGTTCTGGTCTGTTCTGGTCTGTTCTGATCTGTTCTGGTCTGTTCTGGTCTGATCTGTTCTGATCTGTTCTGGTCTGTTCTGGTCTGTTCTGTTCTGGTCTGTTCTGGTCTGATCTGTTCTGTTCTGGTCTCTTCTGTTCTGGTCTGTTCTGGTCTGTTCTGATCTGTTCTGATCTGTTCTGTTCTGGTCTGTTCTGGTCTGATCTGTTCTGATCTGTTCTGGTCTGTTCTGATCTGTTCTGATCTGTTCTGATCTGTTCTGTTCTGATCTGTTCTGATCTGTTCTGGTCTGTTCTAGTCTGGTCTGTTTGTTCTAGTCTGGTCTGTTCTGGTCTGTTCTGGTCTGTTCTGGTCTGATCTGTTCTGATCTGTTCTGGTCTGTTCTGGTCTGTTCTGTTCTGGTCTGTTCTGTTCTGGTCTGTTCTGGTCTTTTCTGGTCTGATCTGTTCTGATCTGTTCTGGTCTGTTCTGGTCTGTTCTGGTCTGTTCTGTTCTGGTCTGTTCTGTTCTGGTCTGTTCTGGTCTGTTCTGTTCTGGTCTGTTCTGGTCTGTTCTGTTCTGGTCTGTTCTGGTCTGTTCTGATCTGTTCTGATCTGTTCTGATCTTTTCTGGTCTGTTCTGGTCTGTTCTGTTCTGGTCTGTTCTGATCTGTTCTCGTCTGTTCTAGTCTGATCTGTTCTGATCTGTTCTGGTCTGTTCTGGTCTGTTCTGTTCTGGTCTGTTCTGTTCTGGTCTGTTCTGGTCTGTTCTGTTCTGGTCTGTTCTGGTCTGTTCTGATCTGTTCTGATCTGGTCTGTTCTGATCTGTTCTGATCTGGTCTGATCTGTTCTGATCTGTTCTGGTCTGTTCTGGTCTGTTCTGTTCTGGTCTGTTCTGATCTGTTCTCGTCTGTTCTAGTCTGATCTGTTCTGATCTGTTCTGGTCTGTTCTGGTCTGTTCTGGTCTGTTCTGATCTGGTCTGATCTGTTCTGATCTGTTCTGGTCTGTTCTGGTCTGTTCTGATCTGTTCTGATCTGTTCTGGTCTGTTCTAGTCTGTTCTGTTCTGGTCTGTTCTGGTCTGTTCTGATCTGTTCTGATCTGGTCTGATCTGTTCTGATCTGTTCTGGTCTGTTCTGGTCTGTTCTGTTCTGGTCTGTTCTGGTCTGTTCTGTTCTGGTCTGTTCTGATCTGTTCTCGTCTGTTCTAGTCTGATCTGTTCTGATCTGTTCTGATCTGTTCTGGTCTGTTCTGATCTGGTCTGTTCTGGTCCCTGTAAACCTGGTTTGTTTTCCTGATGAGTTTATGGCCTCAGTCTGTAGTTTTTCTGGTAACATAGCAGTTTATGTTATGTGAACACTGTTAACACTGTTGTTGTTTTTGTAACCATGGCAACAGAGATCATCTAACACAGAGAAAGAGCTTATTTCAATCCAAATCACCATCCTGTCCTGAACCTAATTAAGACACGACTGTTACTATAGAAACCCCGAAAACAAAGGGAACCACAGTAATTAATAATCCCTTTCCTGTCTGTAGGATGGAATCTACAGAGAGCAGCTGTTTTTAGAGGATTTAAAATATTTGTGAGGTGTTTTTAAAGATGGAAGACTTCAGTAGTCCTGGAGCTGTGGGACAAGAACCCATCAGAGCCCCCCACAAACCCCAGACTGAGAGCTGAGTCACACTCCTTATGAATTAAAAATAAGCACATTTCCCCCAACAGGAGCCATCAGGTGGATCAAGGTGCGTTTCCACCGAACACGACCTCTGATTGTGTTCAAAGTCTGGAAACATAAACTGTCTCACATTTTCATTACACTAGTCTCACTGTGTAACCCCCCACTACCCGCCCCATCCCATCCCCCACCCCATCTTAATGCATCGCCTGGTTCGCAGCCGCTCACGGCAGAGAAGAAGAAGAAGAAGAGGCAGAAGAGGCAGAAGAGGCAGAAGAGGCAATAGGAGAGCAGCGTTTGAAAGGGAACAGATATATATAGAGAGAAAGACAGCGAGTATCCGGGGCAGGAGAGCGGGCCAATTAGAGAGTTGCCCCAGGTCGTCCTGTTATCTTCCTCACACACAGTCTCAACAGGATATACACACAAAGACCTGCCCTGCGGTGTACACACACACACACACACACACAATGTTTTATTAAAACGCTGTGTGCTTCAGTGTCCGCCCTCCATCACTAACTTAGACAAACACACACACACACACACACACTTAGACATGATCTAACAAGGTCAACAGCAGAACTGGAGGGAGGGAGTGGGCGAGAAAGAGAGAGAGAGCGAAGGAGGCGGAGCTGTGACAGAAGGAGGGAAAAGGAAACGAGGGAAGACATGAAGAGTAACCGAAGGCGGCGAAGGAAGTCAGAATCTGACTGAAGACTCCAGAACTGCTCAGTCCTCCAGTTCCTGGACCAATTAGAGATCGACCCCGCCGGTCACATGACTGCCATGCTCATCATCACTGACTCAGAGAGCGTGTGGATCGTGGTAAAGAACTGGATGTACATCATCAGCTCGGTTTCCTCAGATCAGACGGGAATCACATGACCTCGGGCTGAGCCGGGACGTTAAAGGTCCATCAGTCTGAAGGTTTACGGCCACTCCCTTTTATTCTTATTAAATCTGGCCCACCGCTTTCTTATGATGTTGATCTTCAGGATCTTCAGTTCTTTGATTTATGAGACACTTTCCAAAGCAAGAAAAATGTAGAATTTTCAAAGACATCCACAGATCTGGTCTTATTTACTCCGATTCATCTCTTCTTCATCTTCTGAGGCAAATGAAGGCAACTTTTTAAATAATTCATTCGGACACAATTTCATCTCATTTCGTTAAAAATCTATCAATGTTTTACAGGAGATCAGAATATTTTCTGATCTCCTGTAAAACAGGAGTTGGGTTGCTTTATCTGACTTCTGATTCTTCTCCCGACATGAAAACGTTCTGTGATCTTAATTTGTTTAAAACGATGAATTTAAATTTTACTCTGCAACATCTGGATGACAAACCAAAGAACCAAAGCACGTCATCATCTGATAAGACAAACAGTCCACTGAGGAAGACGTCATAATTGCATGGTGCAAAATCGGCATTCACGATGGCTCATGTAGCGCCAGGCTAATCCTAATCCAAATCCTAATCCCAGTGCTAATCCCAGTGCTAATCAAACCCATTAGAGTCAGAATCTAATATCTTTTTGGAGCATGTTTAGATTTTTCTGTGTAGAAAATGAACAATCTGCAATCAGCTAGAATTGTCAGTTTGTGGTTATAAGAAATTAAACGGAGCGATCTGATTTGTCAGATTAGGATTATTCATGAAGTCCATTGCTTTTAAATTTCTGATGGAATACACACAACCTGCAACACAACCGGCTTCAGTCAGGACACTAAAAACAATGAAGACGAGTGTCATGACAGCGACGGTGTGTGTCTGAGGATTTTCTCTCCGAGCTCATCTGATGTTTCCTCTTTACTTCCACTCTTGTCTTTCCTCCTTGTCTCCTTCCCTCCTCTCCTTTTTCCTTAGAAATGGGGTCAGAGTTCATCTGTCAGCAGGTCACTGTGACCTCATCATTAGGGTCTGTCGCTAGGAAACATCTGGCGCATTTCCGTCATATTGGCGTTTCAGGGTGGACGCAGGTTCTTTATTATAGTAACCATGGTAATAAAGGCAGGTACGGTTATGGGTAGCCAAACCCAACCCATTTTCTGAGATTATTACGGTAACCATGACAACCAGGGACCAGGACCCCTGTCTCAGGAGACGCTCCCTGCTGGCTTGTTCTGATGGTCCATGGAAACATCTGGATGGGGTGGAGGAATGTGACCGTCTGGCTTTCAGCAGGTCACATGACTAATTACTGTGGCACTCATCCATTTAATGCGTCCTTCACTCAGTGATGAGTTCGAGCACCACTGAAGAGACGTTCAAGTGTGTAAACAGTTCACTACTTTTGCAAGCTGCTTTGCCACGAAAAGAACACACACACACAGACGCACACTCACACATATTCATATGCACAAACACTCTGTCACGCCGAGCTTTTCCCTCCAATCAATTTGCGACACTCTTGTCTGAAACATACTGTAATGTTCCAGTCCTCTTTCTTCTGCCACTGCTATTTAACACACTTCTATATTATCCTCTTATCTCCCCTCCCTCCCCCTCCCTCCCCCTCCCTCCCCCTCCCTCCCCCATCATCCCTGTTTGGTCTTTATCAGCTTTGAGCATTCAGACTCTCTGACTGTGGATCATCATATCAGCCTCTCAGATTGCAGTAGACAGGTAATGTGTGAGACGCTGCAAACAGCTTTAACAAACAGCCGTCCTGCAGACACACACAGACACACACCTCCAGCACTGCATGACTCACATACATGTGGAGATTGATATCTTTTTTCTGCTGGTGTTATAGGTCAGACTTTGCAAATAATGGAAATGTTTCACACCTCCTGCACAGACGGTGTGTGTGTGTGTGTGAGAGAGAACTTCTGAAGTTGCATCGGTTGCAGCGCTCCTGCTTTGACCATGTTTGTACTTGTGTTGTGTTAATCTGAGGGAGCAGAACCCAATTTACAGAGCTGCGAGTCTATTTCACAGCTGTTTGACCACACGGACGCACACACACACACAGACAAAGTGTAAATGACGATCTATTGCTCGGGGCTTCTGACATTTAAACACTCCTCAGAAATGTGTGTGACGGCGACACGGAGAAGAGGGTGTGTTGTTGCAGCTGATGTGCTGTGACCAATCAGAGAGCTGATGGAGCGACAGGACGACCCAGGTGAACGAGTTTTATCAATATATCTGTACGGTTCTGTGGATGAATAACGGTGGAGTGTTTTTCAAGGTTGTTTTCCAAAAGGAACAAGAAGAAAAATAACAAATGCTTTCTTATCAAACATGTTCATTCAGGTTTGTGTAAATGGTTTCTGCTTCAGACGTCTTCTTTTTAACCCTTTTAGAGCCACATGAAGAGAAAAATGTCTCCGTATTCAGAATCAGCTCGACCTCAGCTGATTATATCATCATCAGATTCACTCAGATCATAAAAGATGGACAATATTATATTGAAACTTGAACTCAAAAAGAATAACCAAAGAAAAGTTGAACACACAAAATTCCTCACATGTGCTGACACAGCTGACAGCTAGGCCTCTGATTGGCTGTGACATCATCCACCGGAGCCAATAGAGGCCTTTGATGTAGAGATGTGACTCTAGACGTCACAATGAAAGACGAGAGAAAGGAGAAAAACAGGAAGAATAAAAGCTCTGAGGACCAGCTGATATCTGAAAGTGTCTGACGGATTAATAGCTTAAGGAGCTTTTCAATAACGTCGAGCTATAATTAAAATGGTGAATCAATGAGCTCTTCAAACGTTCATTATCACATGAAGAGAATATGGAGTTCACTGGCTTGATTTACTTTTGAGAAACTGCAGATTTTCTGTCAATCAACTGTTTCATAAAATAACTAATTAATGGAGACCGACAGTAAATCAAGCAAAAAGCATCAGGAGCCGTAAAACAACATGACACAGGCTCCATTAAACACACTGATGTCATTACTGCTGTTGTGAGTCTGTGACGGAGGCCTGAACATGGAAGGAGCAGAAAATGGAAAAATGACGGACGGTTTAAATGATGAGGAACGTGTTGCGGTTTTGCAGGGAAAATAGGTTTTCATGACAGGATCTAATACAGCCTGCCTCTCCCACACACACACACACACACACTGTTGTAGTTACAAAGACACACATTCATTCATGCACTCACAGATGGAGCAGGCAGAGCGGCAGGGAGAGCCTTCAGTTCATCTTAATCAGCAGGGAACTGAGACAGATTTGTATTCTTCTTGGTAATCCCCTCCAACACAACCTACAGACACTCACTCACAGCTGCCGCAACCTTGATTAGTGTGTGTGAGTCTTCTTTAAACGCACACACACACACACACACACACATCAGGAACACAGCAGCTTTACCTGAGATGATGGACGCGTGTCGGTATTCCTCTGAGAAATGGATCGGCTCGTATGGAGACGTCTCATAAAACTCTTCCCCTGAAATACAACAGAAAACACAAATGTTCAGCTACAACACACACAGACACGCAAACAGCAGCTCTGTCTGCGATGCCAGGAAACACCTGACCATCTGGCTCCACCTGGAAAGTACTTTCAAAGTCAAATTGTCCGTGCTGCCGAGGAAAGAGCTTCCCACAGCATGAGTCCATTTTATTTCACTTCCAAAATCATGTTGGGAGCTGCAGGAAAGCGATCCTGGAACCGATAATGATTCTCTCACCACAACAGGATTTTCAAAACCAGGACACGTGCAGAACAATCAGAAAGGCGCTTGAATGCAGTTGGGACATCACTGATGTCTGTCACCACTGAGCCTCCACTAACACCGTCAGATGTTCCTTAAGAGAAGAAGAATTAGTTGTAACTGCAGCGTGCTGCGTCTGAGCTGACAGTTTGACGGTGAAACTGTGATTTCAGGAGGTTTCCTGTGTGTAATTTGTCCTCTAAACATCTCGGAGGCCTGGCTGTCAGCCTTTCTCCGGTGTTCTGAGCGTCACCCACTAAAACTTTGTGTTTGACTGCCAGAAAACATTGTGTGCTCTTCTGTGAAGCATCAAGGACACAGCAAACAAATGTAATCACTGGGAGGAAAAATGAAAAACAGCAGAGTGAAACAGTCACGAACATTAAATGAGCTCAATTTGACAGATTCTGGAAGCATCACACACGTCACTTAACACCA
Organism: Echeneis naucrates; assembly: GCF_900963305.1. NCBI lineage: Eukaryota > Metazoa > Chordata > Actinopteri > Carangiformes > Echeneidae > Echeneis > Echeneis naucrates. Next base: position 20,022,440 of record NC_042522.1, read on the forward strand.
GTTGTATTATGTTGTCACGCTGCTCAGATTGAGTTGTGTGTTGTTCTGTCTCTGAGCTGCAGCCTGATGATCTGATCAGAATCAAAGATTCGATCCTGTCTCCTGATTGGCTGTTTGTCTTCAGGTAACAGACTGTATGGACCTTTAACATTCACCTTCATAGGCATGTAAACTCCAGATGACGGGACATTAGACTTCAGTGTGCAGGAATAAAACTGCTGTCGGTTATTTATGAGATTTTCAGGTTTCCTTCCTCTCTTGGGAGGAAAAAAGATCAAGACAAATAAAAAAAAGTAAACAGATGAAATAAAGCGCCGTGTGTACGGCTCTGTGAAATTTTCCCTCCCTCCATCCTGAACATTAAAAAGCGCCTGGCGTCGTCAGTGTCGTGGTTGTCGGTACATCAGATATTCTCTCATGGCGGCTGTTTGCTGTCGTGCTGCAGTGAGAAGACAAACAGCACGAGGAAACTAAATGTCACTTTGGGACAATATTGGAACCGCCGGAGCCAGCAGGAAGCTCGTCGCCACCCCCACCCCCGGCACGTTAACCATGTACAGTAGGACCAGGACCAGGACCAGGACCAGGACCAGGACCAGGAACAGGACAAGGACAAGGACCAGGCCAGGAACAGGACCAGGACAAGGACCAGGAACAGGACCAGGAACAGGAACAGGAACAGGACAAGGACAAGGACAAGGACCAGGCCAGGAACAGGACCAGGACAAGGACAAGGACCAGGCCAGGAACAGGACCAGGACAAGGACCAGGAACAGGACCAGGAACAGGAACAGGAACAGGACAAGGACAAGGACAAGGACCAGGCCAGGAACAGGACCAGGACAAGGACCAGGAACAGGACCAGGAACAGGAACAGGACAAGGACAAGGACCAGGACAAGGACCAGGCCAGGAACAGGACCAGGACAAGGACCAGGCCAGGACAAGGACCAGGCCAGGAACAGGACAAGGACAAGGACCAGGCCAGGACAAGGACAAGGACCAGGACAAGGAACAGGACAAGGACCAGGCCAGGACAAGGACCAGGAACAGGACAAGGAACAGGACAAGGACCAGGACCAGGACAGGACCAGGAACAGGACAAGGACAAGGACCAGGCCAGGACCAGGAACAGGACCAGGACAAGGACCAGGACAAGGACAAGGACAAGGACCAGGACAAGGAACAGGACAAGGACAAGGACCAGGACCAGGAACAGGACCAGGAACAGGAACAGGAACAGGACAAGGACAAGGACCAGGCCAGGAACAGGACAAGGACAAGGACCAGGCCAGGACAAGGACAAGGACCAGGACAAGGAACAGGACAAGGACAAGGACCAGGCCAGGACAAGGACCAGGAACAGGACAAGGAACAGGAAAAGGACAAGGACCAGGACCAGGACAAGGACCAGGAACAGGACAAGGACAAGGACCAGGCCAGGACCAGGAACAGGACCAGGACAAGGACCAGGACAAGGACAAGGACAAGGACCAGGACAAGGAACAGGACAAGGACAAGGACCAGGACCAGGAACAGGACCAGGACAAGGACAAGGACCAAGACCAGGACCAGGCCAGGACCAGGACCAGGAACAGGAACAGGACAAGGACAAGGACAAGGACCAGGCCAGGACCAGGACCAGGAACAGGAACAGGACAAGGACAAGGACAAGGACCAGGCCAGGACCAGGACCAGGAACAGGAACAGGACAAGGACAAGGACAAGGACCAAGACCAGGACCAGGCCAGGACCAGGACCAGGAACAGGAACAGGACAAGGACAAGGACAAGGACCAGGACCAGGAACAGGACCAGGACAAGGACCAGGACAAGGACCAGGACAAGGACCAGGACAAGGAACAGGACCAGAATCAGAAATGTTCCTGTTGGCATCTGCATGTGGAATATTTCTGTATTAACAGCTGAAACTAAAACTGGATCCACCACACATCGGTGTGGTGAATTGGGGGGGCATCAGGGTGTTCTCTGACAGTTCTGATATCTGACGATGAGGCGGTCAGGACGGGACAACACAAAGGAGAGGACAGGACGTCTCCTCACCTGATGTGTTTTGATTAAAAAACAAAAAGCTGCAGCTGGAACACGAGTCAGAAAGACTAAACGTGATGCTGAGCTTCACACCGTCTCCACAGCTGATGATCAAAGAGCTTGTTTTCCTCTTTTACCTTTAACAGGAAATGGCCGGGAGATTACAGCAGCCTGTCCCCAACAGCCAGCGCTCCCTTTATCCTTCAGGTAAACACTCAGCACAGAGCAGCTTATTCACACGGCATTCAGAGGCAGCGTGACATTTTCAGTGGCGTTTGTGCCAGGACCTCCAAACCAACAACTTCTGCTCGTTCGCTGCTGATTTCCTCCAGTCCTGTTTCTGCTGTCTTTAACTTCTCTGCAGTCTCGCTGCTGCCCTGCGAGTGTTTGTCTGGCATTTAGCAGCGACGCTCCCTCCTGCCGCTCAGCTGGCACGGCTCTGGCCTATTGTTAGAGAGCTGAGATCATCATGTCCTGGAGAGTCCAACTCATTTACTCTTACAGAGTGAAATAATACGAGATAAACAACAAATACAGCCACCAACAGCTGATCCACCTGAAACTGATCCTCCTTGGTGTGTCAGAGCCGAGGCAGCAGCTATCGATTCTGTGTGAGACCGGAAAGTGTTGCCTTCTCCAGAGGAAAGACGAGTCATCAGGGTTTAGGCAGAAAGCTCTCTAAATAAACGCTGGATGTGAAGACAGACATCTATTTCTGTCCAACAGATCAGAGCTGGGAGAGATGAAAGGAAACCCAAAAACAGGCCGAGGTGTCCAAGTTACTGACGGACAGAAGCTGCTTTCTGCATCCCCGGACTGAGGGGGGGGCATGTTGGACCAGCAGCTTTATACTGAACCTGAAATAAACAGTCTTAGTGAACACTAACCAGGAAATAACCAGGAAATAATCCGGAAATAACCAGGAGACAACCAAGAAATAACCAGTAAATAACCAGGAGATAACCAAGAAATAACCAGGAGATAACCAGGAGATAACCAGGAGATAACCAGGAAATAACCAGGCGATAACCAAGAAATAACCAGGAGATAACCAGGAAATAACCAGGAGATAACCAGGAGATAACCAAGAAATAACCAGGAGATAACCAGGAGATAACCAGGAGATAACCAGGAAATAACCAGGAGATAACCAGGAGATAACCAAGAAATAACCAGGAGATAACCAGGAGATAACCAGGAGATAACCAAGAAATAACCAGGAGATAACCAGGAGATAACCAGGAAATAACCAGGAGATAACCAGGCGATGAACCAGGAGATAACCACGAAATAACCAGGAGATAAACCGGAGATAACCAGGAATGACCAGGAGATAACAGGAGATAACCAAGAAATAACAGGAAATAACCAGGAGATAACCAAGAAATAACCAGGAAATAACCAGGAGATAACCGGAGATAACCAGAAATAACCGGAGATAACCAGGAGATAACCAAGAAATAACCAGGAGATAACCAGGAGATAACCAAGAAATAACCAGGAAATAACCAGGAGATAACCAGGAGATAACCAGGAAATAACCAGGAGATAACCAAGAAATAACCAGGAGATAACCAGGAGATAACCAGGAAATGACCAGGAGATAACCAGGAGATAACCAAGAAATAACCAGGAAATAACCAGGAGATAACCAAGAAATAACCAGGAAATAACCAGGAGATAACCAGGAGATAACCAAGAAATAACCAGGAGATAACCAGGAGATAACCAAGAAATAACCAGGAGATAACCAGGAGATAACCAGGAAATGACCAGGAGATAACCAGGAGATAACCAGGAAATAACCAGGAGATATTTTGATAGTTTTGGTGTTGCTTCCTCCCTTTGACCTGTTCCCGCCTCCTGACCTTCTCTGCCCTGATGCGTTTCACCTGTGTCCTGTCTGGTTAAGTTCAGTTGTAGTGCTCGTCGGCTCCTTTGTCTTGTTTTGTCCTGTTCTGTATGTTGGAGAGTCCTGCCACGTTTTTTTGGTATTTTTTTCCAGTGTAGTCCTTCCTGTCCGCCTGCTTCTGCACTTGGACCTCATGCATACGGTGACATTTTTATTTACTGTCATGGTGGATCACACACAGCTCTCTCTGCTCAGTCACATGATCTCCTCATGGGCCAATCACATCTGACCTGTGGTCGTCATCGGAAACCTCTGATTTTCAGTCACGAGGACACGGGAGAAGTTTGTGTGTCTTTGTATGAGTCGACTCTTAAAGATGGAAACAAGTTAAAAGATCAGAACTAATAAGTTTATATTTATAGAATTTAACACGCATGACAACATCATTTCCTGCTCAGTCAGACGGTTAATGGCGACACGCTCACCGTGACTGCTGAAGGTTAATTATCACACGTGTTCTCAGTGTGTGTGTGTGTGTGTGTGTGTGTGTGTGTGTGTGTGTGTGTGTGTGTGTGTGTGTGTGTGTACAGGTGATGCAGCCTGACGGGCATTTTGATTAACTCTCATTAATTCACATGGCAGCATCATTGGAAACAGATAGAGACAGGAAGTAGAACGGTCATCGCCATGTTCCACCTGCAGAACATCTGGATTGGGAACATCAGCAGCAGAACTGAGAGCATGCTCTCAAAACACACACTAACAAAACAACACAACTCCTGCACTGACTGCCGCCGGTTATATACTGTATCAGATCCAAAAGCAGCCTGTCTGATTGAAGGTCGCCAACACAACAGGAAGTTGATATCTGGTGAGCCCACTGAAGTCACACACCACAACACAACGCTCTAAAAGCCACTCAGCTTTTAGAGCGTTGTGTTGTGGTGTGTGTTTTAAATGGAGTTTGTCACATTAATAAAAAAAAGTGAGCAGCAATTAAACTGCCAGTTCATCACAACATGTGAGGCAACGGAAGTGAGATGAAGCTGAGCTGCACTGCGTCTGCTGCACACATGCACAGGTGTGTGTGTGTGAAATAAGCTGAATTTGAGAAATCACAAAGTGCTTTGTTGCACTCCCCCCTGTGTCTCCTCTCAGCTTTCATGCCCCTTTTAATTATTACTGACAGGACGGAGCAGAGCCCCCCCATCCTCCACCACTCCTCCTCTTATTTGTGTTCCTCTTCTGCTGCTCTCCATCCCATCGCACAACTGTTGTTGTCGTCTACCAGCTGCAGCAGCTTCAGTCTGACACGTCTTCACTCATCCTCTTACAGTTTCCTGTCTCCTCCTGTGGCTCCTCGTTCACTCCCTCCTTGACGTCTCGTTGATTGACTGAATCAGCTTGTTAATGAAAAGTAGTTATCAAACAAACAGAACTCACAACAACCTCAGCCCTCCGTGACGTCAGCCTGCTTTAAGGCCTCATCGGTCACTGCAGACCAGACCGTGCTGGTTTGGTTCGACCTTTGTGGCCTACAAAGGACCAGATCATCGTCGACTGGGACACATGACCTATAGAAAGTCATCACCCTCAGCTGACAGAGATGGAAGCTGGATGCAGAAGCTACACTGAGACAGTTTTTGGTTCTTAAAAACACAAATATCAACCCTTCAAAATAAAAGACAGGAGCATATTGTAACTTTACAGTACAGACCTTTATATTTAAAATATGGACATTCAAAGTCAAATAGAGAAAGTTGAATTAAACCTAAAACTGTGTGATGTTCATGGCAGTAATTTCTTCATGGATATATTTAAAATTCTTCAGAACCACAAGACTCTGCAGCAGCTGCTGAAGCTGCAGGATGCATAAAGTGGCGTGGTTCAGGTACATAATGGCCAGTCAGTGTTTCAGTAATTGCTCGGACTAGATTGCCAAATCCTTTAAGCTAATAGATCGGGGCACTTACTATTGACCGGGCCTACTTAGCATGCATGCTAATATGTCAGCCTATAAGTATTCTGTCCGGTAGCCGAGCTGAGCCAGCACCTAATCACAGAGGTGCTTAGAGTTCAGCCTGCTAAATTACACATTTAACACTGACATTGGTATTTAGCATGAAGTCAAATAAATGGCTAATTTACCAGTCTGACTAATGACTGATGCATTTAGCATGCAGGCTAATGAGCAAGCTGCAGACTGATTAGTATTGCTCCACAGAGAGACTCCACTGTTTTCTGTTTACTCATCTCATTCTCAGCTGCCTGACAGACACACAAACATCCATATGAATGTGGACGCTGTGTGTTTTTAATGTGCGAGTGGGAACATGGGTGGTTGTTGAGGACAACTCCAGAAAAACAAAATTCAGCATCGGTTCTCCTCCTGTCACGGCCCATTTATTTCTCTCAAACTGGAGCTTTTTGATGCTGGGAAAGGTTTTTCTCTGAATATAATTACCAGCGGAAAGATTCTTTTCTGCCTGTAAAATTCTCCCTTCATAGCCGAGTTTCCAAAGTGTGACACTGTTGGACGGATAAATCTCAGACAACAACATGGTCGTGTGTCTCGGAGTCAGTGAATGAGCTGCAGTAGACAATTTCAGCCATTTTCACAAACAGCCGCCGTGTAAGGACGCTCAGACAACAGTCAGTGGATCACAGCGAGACTGAAAACGCTGAGAAACAGGAGAACGTTTCCGGAAGTTCGAAAGCATGAAACCATTCTCAATCTGAAAATACACTTCATGCTTCTAACTCCTCTTCAACAGAGTTACGACTCTGAGGATAACGAGGAAAGTCCAGACTAACCTGGGAAGTCTTCATTAGAGAAGGGCCAACACTATTTGGTCTGTGATTGGAGGAGCCACCTGTGAGTCACTGTCTCACGTCAACCAATCAGACGCTGTCCTGCATGCTTATATACAGTTTCACATTAAATCTGAATCGTCCAGATCTTAATCTTTGAACAGAAATATTCCCAAATTAGAAACAGATTTTCACTGAAACATTTGATGAACTCCGCGGTGATGTCTTCAGATTTGGTGCTGTTCCTGCCCATTTCCTGTCATGTTCCATATCGAATGACAAAGACACCAGACGTCAACAGAGCAGAGCATGATGGGAATAAAGAGGTTCATGTAGATTATAGCACCTTTATGTAATGAGGTCTCCTGGGTACAAACCTGCAGCACTCACACACATTATTCCTTATATGTTATGTAAAGTAAGGCTGGTGTTTATTCACATACACACTGTAATTATAGTCATTAGGGCTGAAATTATTCTCAGTTTCTTCTTTGGCAAAGCTCAGCTGACGATGTGTGGACTCATTAAAGATAAAGGAAACAAATCTCTTTTGCCCTCCCTCTTTCACCCCCCCCCCCCACACACACACACACAAGACAGGAATAATGACTGATTAAGCCTCTGTGGCTGAATCAAATATGTTCCCTCTCATAAAACATCTCATTTTGGCAGCACAGACCAAAATCAACTCGATCAAACAGCTTGATTCTTCAATTAACGTCAACAGTGACCACATGTTGAGAACAGAGCGGCAAAACCTGGAGAGGACAAATCAGAGCAAACTGAATGAGACACAAACAGCCGACTGAGGATGGAGCAGGAAACATGCCAGCAGCCATCAGTCCTCTGAGGAGGAGCGCTGGATAAAGCCCGCCCTGACGGGGCTCGTCCAATCGTAACATCTGACAGCAGGTGTGTCAACGAGCGTTCACCTGCTGCAGCAACACGAAGCTGGATTATTTCAAAATCACACTGGCTTTACACACAAGCTGCTCCTCACTGAGAGATCGTCTTCTAAACTCCCATCAGTCACGAACACAAGGCATTCAGGTTCAAGACGTCACGTCGTACAAACAAAGTGACTCAGTTCAGACTCTCAGAACTGACTGAAAACACTCTGAATGTTTCCTTCCTCTCATGTGTTGTTTCTATCGTTTCTATCTTTATCTGATCAGGAGTTCTGCTCAGTAATGAAGAAAAATCTGCTCTTTATTCTGTCAATAAACTCATAAACATACAGGGCTGATCCTGAGACACTCTGATTGGCTGTGACATCACCCACCGGAGCCACTAGGAGCGTCCGATGCAGAGACGTGACTCCAGTTCAGAGAAACAGCTGTATCTCCAGGTTAAGGAGGGAAAACAGAAAGAACCATTAAAGACCAGCTGATGAAGGAGAAGGCTTCACAGAAATGCCCCCTCCCACCATGGTAAGACCCCCCCGCTCCACCTCCAGCTCTAACATTAATGCTTACATCGGTCCTGACACAGCAGCAGCAGGATTGTGATTCTGAGCAGCGGTTTGTTCAGCTCGGAGTGAATCAGAAGAGCTCAGCATCTGAACACTTCCCTCCCACCACGTCCCACTGTGGCCGATTATTCATACACGAACAAACCGCTAATAACAGGGACAGGTTCTGTTCTGATGAGGAAATGTTCATTAGTTAATTTGCTTCGTGAGAAAATCCACCTGAAGATGACATTTGAACAGATCATTCTGGAAATGGCTTCACGTGGACTGTAATTGTTTCTGCTGATCAAATATCAGCAAACTCCACATTCGCTATCATTCACTGTTTATGTTTACTCTAGTTAACAAGTCAATCACATTAACATAATTGGAGTTTGTTGTTTACTTGAGCTCTGCCGTTCCCACATTACTGTCTTAATGACTTTATAATTGCATTTTGATGTAAACTTGGATGATCAAAGTCACAAAGTCCAAAATCGTCAGCGTGAAGAAAAACAAGCAGCGTGATAGAGAAACGCCAACGAGCTCAGAGTCATTAGATGACCTCAGACTGCAGGTCAGAGATGCCACGCCGCCATTCACCCAATAAAAACGCTCAAAATGACATCAGAGGCGAGTTAATGGCCTCAGTCTTGAGTTTCAAGTCTTCAATACAACATGATGTTTATTCGGATGGATTGGGGGCGGGGCTACAGTGTGATTGACAGACACACCAGCTGGACTTTAATGAATAATTTACAGTTGGATCCTTTTCCTCAGACTTTATGACCTTTCCTTCACACTTTGACACATTATTTAAAAATATCATCCAGTTTCATGACACATAATCCACCGGGTTTAGTACCAGATGATGATTACTGACACATATATTTTTTGTGGTTGCATTGTTCCTCAGAGTCACAGTGGTTCTCTCTGAAGGTCCTGGTCTGGTTCCCGCTGTGATGGACTGCAGACCTGTCCAGGTGACCCCGCCCCTTGAAGAATTTCTTTTGTTTTCTTGTTTTTCTGCTCTTTCAGCTGTTGATGATGAGAGACTCTCTACACAAACAGAATTCATGTACATATCCAATCTCCTGACATGAAATATAAATGCAAACACAATAAAATGTACGTAAACATCATATATTTGTTTATGTCTTGTCCAAAAATATTTCTGCAGAACAAAATATTGATATTACACACAACCACAGTCTGAGGACAGACGTGTGAGACAGAGAGGGACAAATCTGTGTCCTGATCGGATTCAGTTTCTATTTTGATTCCAGTTTATTTCCACTATTTGATTGTCCTGTTTTTATTCTATTTGTCTAAATCTTTTTACATTTTTTATTCTATTTATCTATTTTCTATATATGTTTGGCTTTCACTGTGGACAGCGAAAAAGAATTTCATTGTTCAGGGAAACGTGTTTCTTTCTTTCTTTAATGACAATAAACACTATTTGTGTGGAATTCATATGAAACCATTTCAACAGCAGCAGCACAAACAGAAAACAAACAAGCCTCCACTGATGTGCTGTCAGTTTGATCTAACACTGAGGAGGAAAACAAACGTCCCTGCAGTTTGGACTCAGGTTTCTGTTTCACTCATTTCTAAACAGGTGTGAGTGCTGAGCTGAAGGACTCGGCGGGGGGGGCTTTATTATTAGTATTATTATTGTTTCCAGACAGGAAAGTGTGTGGGGGCCGACTGAACCTGCTCGGCTGTCTGTCCTTTCAGCCCGGACGCTCAGACGGAGTGGACAGATCTGGACGCCTTGCTGCAGGTTTTAGTCCAGCATCAGGACCACAGCTTGGATCATCCTACCATCCAACGCTGATCAGCGTCAGGCTTTGATCTGAAAAAGTCTCCGTTCAGTGGCTCAAAGGAAATAAAGTCAGTGACAGGCTGGATTTTTTTTATCAAAGCTTCTCATGAGTTTATCAAATTGATTTGAGGAAAGTGAATTATGTCACCGCTTTCCACCTTCGTCTCCATCTCCTGTCTGGGAGGAAGACCTCCTCACTTTCACCTCATCTACTGCCGATCTGTTGCACCACGATAAGGATGACAGAACCGCTGAGTCACTTCCCCTCAGAAGTCGTCCCCGAGGATTGGATCTGATTGGTTACCTGTCGGTTCCTACGGCAACCAGCACCAATCATGGAAGACGGACTGTTGTGGCTTAATTTGGAGGCAAACAAAAGCTCATCATTACTCCTTTAAGGAAGGATGTGGGACGAGGCAGACAGCGCTATTCTACGGTGGCCCAGATGGGTCAAGGCAAAACAACTTTATCAGGAAAAACACTAATAAGTATTCATGATGGATTCTTTTGTAACATTTCAGCTCTAGATTTGGCCTCAGAATGGAAGCTGCTCATTTCATAAATAGTCAGAGATACCGACCCGCTGGGGTTTGGACCCCCGGGGCCGACAATGTGGCCCCCGGTCTGAGATTTATCAAGTGCGTTCCTCTGCAGCAGCAGCTTTTCACATTATGGATCACATTTACGTTCTACAGCTCTTCGTCATCAGCGCTCTTCTTTATACCTGCTTCACATACACACTCTTTCAGGCTAATGATTGCTGTTGAACAGACCGACACACGCAGGAAGGACTCCAGAGTTCAAAACGTCCCCAAACTTTACCATCAAAAAGTCTGACGTTTCCCAAAGTTCAAAGCTGCGACCCCACGACAGCTCGCCATCAGACAGGCGCTTTAAACAGGAAGACATCGGCGACCTCGGACAGACGCCCCCCCTACTTTAATGGACACGGACAAATGGAAGTTTGATCTGGTCTCCCCTCGATCTGATCTGATCTTTCTGATCTCTCCACCATCTTCTTCCATTTCCTCCTTTTTCCGTTCCTCATCCTCAAATTGCCTCTTCTTCCGCCATCATCTGCTGCCATCAGACTTTGATCTGATTCCCTAGTTATCCTTCTTTTATCTACCCCCCCCCCCCCCCCACACACACACACACAGTTTCAACAGTCCCTCTCTTGTCCTCGATCGCCCACAGACCTGATCTGATTCATCTGAAGTCAGAAAAATTGTCGACGTTGTCTCATCATCCAGACGTCAGAGTTTTCTGTCCACTTCACTCTCAAAAATCTTTGTCGTTTTTATTTTTACTATTATTCCTCAAGTTAGTAATTCAACTTTGCAACTGATCATCATGATGTGCTCCTGTATCAACTGTCTGTTATACTCTTTTCTGGAGAAATCGACTCTTCACGTTCTGAGAACATTAATGCTATTTGATTTCAGACGTCACTCCGACAGACTTAATCAGTTGTGGTCCTCGTGGAAAGAAGAAAGAATGGAAAGAAACAGAAGAAAAGGTTTCAGGAGCATCTTCGGGTCTCCATCTCCAGGCTCCGCTCTCTCCACCCACAATCCATTTCCTGTCCCCCAGCTCATTAGTCATCGCCACCCGCTCCTGCAGGATCTGCTGGTAATCACTGATTCAGGGAAGCTGCTGCTCTCAGCTCTAATTAAGGCTTCTGATTCGCTGAGGGACATGTGACATCACAGAAGATGCTCCATCCAGTCCAACTGAGGCCTCTCTGTCTCTGCTCCACAGACAAGAGGAGACAAACTGCTAAAGGTTCAGTCTCAGGCTAACTTTAGCTTGTTAGCTTGGCTGTTAGCCTGTTAGCCTAAATCAGTGTCACAGAAAAAAAATCACATTTCCAAATGTGGTGAAATTCATCAGAACAAGAAACCAACAAAGACTTCAAGCCAAATTAACGGAGTCTTTCAACCTTTCTGTGTTTGATACCTTAACTGTGAATACATTAGGAGGCCTGAGGGGAAGTCTTTTTCTGAAACCCAGCAGAGCTCTTAACTTTTAGAACTTTTAGCTTTTAGAAGCCCCTATAAATTCAAACTGAACAGCTCTGCTGGAACAGATCCTTAACCTTGGACCAGTAGAAAGTTGTGAATTATTTCAGTCTCACCTGTTCTCTCTGCCAAGATTTTGTTATAAGCTTTAAGCTGAAAAGCCAACAAATCCTCTTCTGCCTTGTTAAATATTCATGCATGAATGAGACACAGATGAAAAGCTGCAGAGGGAGAAAAAACTTTTTGTTCATTGTCACATGAAAAGAAAATATAGCTGGAAATTAAAACTGCAGTTTCCATCAGACGCGCTGTATAGAAAAACCATCTGTAATGTAATTAAGTGCACAGCACAGAGACCTTCCTACCAAATAAAGATTACTTTAAGCTTCTGTCTAATCACGCTGATGTACTGTACCTATCGGCAGACTGCTCCATCCAAAACAAACATGTCCATTTCTGCCCTTCTCACTCTCACTAAATATTCAGTCTTCATTAACTCCTGCTGCTGTTATTGTCCAGAAGACAGATGTTTAGGGGAAACTGGTCCAAACGATTATCTGCTCAACATTTTTGGAGAAACAAAGCCATGTAATTAGATTTCTTTTAGTGCAGCTGATCGCCCTGTTGTCAGCTTTTCAAGTCCCAGAAAGGGATTCAGCCTGATGGTTTCCCTCCTTATTAACCAGACCGAAGAGTCCCAGTTCAGAGGCTCCACCTGACAGTCTGAGGATTGACCCGTTGAGGAGCTGACGGTTCAGGTGTTTCAGTCAAAGAGCTTAAAAGACCAGATGCTCCGAAGGAAGCAGGACCAGTCAGGACTCACTGACACTGAGGACAAAACCCTCCACCTCCGCCCAACTGCATCTGGAGTCTCCTTCAGGTGCGTCCTTCTAGTCCTGGGTTTGAAAGCTCTCACAGGTCTATCCTTGGCGATCCAATAAATCCCAGCTTCCAGCGCGCGATGGTGATAAGAGCCTGAAGATTCCAGCTGTTAAAGTCAGCGTTGTGTTTCAGGTCAGCTGTTACAACCGAACACCTTAAAGCACGTTGTGTGTTCTCACAGTTGCTAAGAAACAAGAACTTCACTTTGTGATGCAGCAGTCATGGCGGGAACGGCTCCATTCACCAAAATGTCTCATCTCAGTTTGGACGTCAACTTCGACGTCTTAACACAAAGACACCAGAGAGAGTCGTCAACACCATGACCTCTGTGCCAGGGTCGTCCACTGATGGCCGTGTGTTCTTCTGTGCCAAAGTGACACAGACACACAAACACACCACATGTGCCTGTCGCTGATCACATTAACACTTACAAATAATTAAGACGTGTTTGTGTTTCGGAACAACACAACTTTGTGTGGTTTAAACGAAAGTCAAACGTGTGTGGCCATCAAACGTGTGTGTGGTGTGTGTGTGTGTGTGTGAGATGCTGGTGCTACAGAAACATCCTCAGTGGAATGGAGAACAAAGAGAGAGGCTCTTAATGAGCTCTTCCACTGCTGAGACCCGAACTAGGCCAACAACCCGTGTGTGTGTGTGTGTGTGTGTCTGTGTGTGTATGAGTGTGTGTGTGTGTGTGTGTGTGTGTGTGTGTGTGTGTGTGTGTGTGTGTGTGTGTGTGTGTGTGTGTGCGTGCGTGTGTGTATGTGTGTGTGTGTGTGTGTGCGTGTGCGTAGCATGTGTCTGTGTGTGTGTATGTGTGTGTGTGTGTGCATATGTGTGTGTCTGTCTGTGTGTGCTTGTGTGTGTATGAGTGTGTGTGTGTGTGTGCAACATGTGTCTGTGTGTGTGTGTCTGTCTGTGTGTGCTTGTGTGTGTATGAGTGTGTGTGTGCGTGTGTGTGTGTGTGTGTGTGCAACATGTGTCTGTGTGTGTGTGTCTGTGTGTGTGTGTGTGTGTGTGTGTGTGCAACATGTGTCTGTGTGTGTGTGTAGCATGTGTTTGAGTGTGTGTGTGTGTGTGCAGCATGTGTCTGTGTGTGTGTGTCTGTGTCTGTCTGTCTGTGTGTGTGTGTGTGTCTGTGTCTGTCTGTGTGTGTGTGTGTGTGTGTGTCTGTGTGTGTGTGTGTGTGTGTGTGTGTGTGTGTGTGCGTGTCATCTGTGCAGGACCAGCACTGGGACCTGAACCAACCACAGGCATTAGTCAGGTGTCTGGGGCTCACTCTGCAGTGAGACGATGTTTTGTGCGTTGTGTTCATTTTTTGTTTTAAATATCCCACAGTACATTAACACAACAACAACAACAACAACAACAACAAAGTGGCTGACTGCCTGAGCTCCTCTTACACCGTCTAAAAAAAGAAGGATCAAAATCGATAAAAGAGGAAATTCCTTTTTGCTTCAAAGATCCCTTTACAGAGTGTGACCCTGATGGCCACATTACCCACAATGCACCTGGAGCTCCGACAGCTGACTGCAGGTGTTAGCCCGCACACGCAGCAGACGTCAGAGCTGACCCGACGTTATTCCTCATTTAAGACCTGAGAGCTTTCTGTCCGATGGCCATCAGGGGCTCCGCTGGTTATAAAAAGAAGTCAGATTGTATTGAAGTCTATGGGAAAATGTCCCTCCTTTTCCCTGGTTTATTGGCTCAGTAAATGTTCCTACTGTTCAGAGTGAAGAAGCAAACAGACAAGAGGTTTCTGTTCCGTCTGCCAGCTCACAGCTCAACACATGCAGAGAAATCAACAGGCAGCAGGAGGATTAATGAAGTCTGGACACGGCCCAGAGTCGCAGACTTACCCTCAGTCAGACCCATGTGGATGCTCCAGTAGTTCTGCAGGCACTGCAGCTCCTTTTTCATGCCTCTCTTGCAGCGGCAGTCGTACAGCGGCGAGTCCTGCAGGACCTCCAGCGCCCCCTGGCACTCCTTGGAGGCTAGCATGGCGCTGCGCTCCTTGTCCCCACCGGACAGGCACTGGCGCATGATCCGGTACCGCGAGCTGCACTGGCTGTTCTGGTTGCAGAGTTCAGAGGCTCGGACGCAGTCCAGAGGTTCCCGCCAGCCGGGGGGGCCCAGCTCCGAATCACACACACACACATCTGCAGGGGGGAGGAGGGCACAGTAATGAGGGATTATACAGCTAATGAGCAGTGATCGGTGTTCACGGCCAAGTTCATCAGTCAGACTCATTAATGTGTTTCATTTGTGTTTTAAAACTGGAAATAAACTCCAACATTTCCCGGATTGTAGCCGTCACTGTCAGCCTGCGGGGGGGCGGGGCTAAAGAAAACCAACACCTCATTGGTTAGCGTTAGCACAGCGAAAAGCTAACACTCAGCATGAAGAAAGGCTTCGTTTACCGAACACAATCCACGGAGCCATCTGCGATACCTGCACGACAAAAAACGACAAGTTTGTGTTGGGCTGCTTCACACGATGAACTCTGAGGCGTCTGTTTGTGGTCGGTGCCAGGAAGCTGTCAGCTCACAGCCAGAACCGGTTTAATGGACTCACAACCGAGCCCGGCTCAGAAACGACAACAGCTACAACAACAACACTGTGTGAGCATCAACTGATTCAGGTGTCTCCGAGCAGGAATCAGCCATCTGCACGTTTCATACTGAAGTCTATGGGAAAATGTCCTCCTCCTCCCTCATACTGAAGTCTATGGAAAATGTCCTCCTCCTCCCTCATACTGAAGTCTATGGGAAAATGTCCTCCTCCTCCCTCATACTGAAGTCTATGGAAAATGTCCTCCTCCTCCCTCATACTGAAGTCTATGGGAAAATGTCCTCCTCCTCCCTCATACTGAAGTCTATGGAAAATGTCCTCCTCCTCCCTCATACTGAAGTCTATGGGAAAATGTCCTCCTCCTCCCTCATACTGAAGTCTATGGAAAATGTCCTCCTCCTCCCTCATACTGAAGTCTATGGAAAATGTCCTCCTCCTCCCTCATACTGAAGTCTATGGGAAAATGTCCTCCTCCTCCCTCATACTGAAGTCTATGGGAAAATGTCCTCCCTCATACTGAAGTCTATGGGAAAATGTCCTCCTCCTCCCTCATACTGAAGTCTATGGGAAAATGTCCTCCTCCTCCCTCATACTGAAGTCTATGGGAAAATGTCCTCCCTCATACTGAAGTCTATGGGAAAATGTCCTCCTCCTCCCTCATACTGAAGTCTATGGGAAAATGTCCTCCTCCTCCCTCATACTGAAGTCTATGGAAAATGTCCCCCATCCTCCCTCATACTGAAGTCTATGGGAAAATGTCCTCCCTCATACTGAAGTCTATGGGAAAATGTCCTCCCTCATACTGAAGTCTATGGGAAAATGTCCTCCTCCTCCCTCATACTGAAGTCTATGGAAAATGTCCTCCTCCTCCCTCATACTGAAGTCTATGGGAAAATGTCCTCCCTCATACTGAAGTCTATGGGAAAATGTCCTCCTCCTCCCTCATACTGAAGTCTATGGAAAATGTCCTCCACCTCCCTCATACTGAAGTCTATGGGAAAATGTCCTCCCTCATACTGAAGTCTATGGGAAAATGTCCTCCCTCATACTGAAATCTATGGGAAAATGTCCTCCTCCTCTTGCATACTGAAGTCTATCGAAAATGTCCCCCGTCCTCCCTCATACTGAAGTCTATGGGAAAATGTCCCCCGTCCTCCCTCATACTGAAGTCTATGGGAAAATGTCCCCCCTCCTCCCTCATACTGAAGTCTATGGGAAAATGTCCCCCGTCCTCACTGCTACTGAAGTCTATGGGAAAATGTCCCCCGTCCTCCCTCATACTGAAGT